>NC_026002.2:21257568-21558001 GCF_000442705.2 Elaeis guineensis
TTCTCCCATTATGCTCATCTTGAACTCCTCGTGCATTAACAAATATTTGATCAAGACATTTATCAATAGCATCAGAAATATTATCATCCGCATAAATTTACACTAACAACAAATCATCATCTTTTTTTCTTAAAAATAAAGTAGTATCTACATTTCTTCTAGTAAATTTATTATCAAGCAAAAATTTACTTAATCTTTCATACCATGCACGAGGTGCTTGCTTCAAGTTATACAATACTTTATTTAGTTTGAAAACATAATTTAGGAAAGCATAATTTTTAAAATCAGAAAGTTGTTTAACATACACCTCAGCAATATATCCATTCAAAAATATACTTTTAACATCCATCTGATAAAGTTTGAAACTCATGAAACATAAAAAAGCAAGCAACAATCTAATCGCTTCTAGTCTAGCTATAGGTGCAAAGGTTTCATCAAAATCAATTCCTTCTTGATTATAATCTTTAGCAACTATCTAGCTTTATTTTTTACTACTATATTTTCATCTAATTTATTTCTATATACCCATTTTGTTTCAATTATAGGATGATCTACAGCTTTTCTTACCAATGTCTAAATTTTATTTCTTTCAAATTGATTAAGTTCCTTTTGTATTGTATTGATCCAATTAGACTTGTTTTTAATTTCCTCCATTGATTTTGGTTTTATTTGAGATACAAAAGCTAAATAATTATTGATATTTCTCAAGAAAGATTGAGTTCTTACTTGTGATGGATCACCAATGATAAGATCTTTAGGATATCCATAGGCATACCTCCATTCCTTGGGTAGACTTTCATTTTGTCCTTGAGTGCTCTCATAATTTCCTTCTTCATCTTTAGCATCCTTATTATTTCCTTCATCATTTTGTGCTGGAGTTTCTCTTAGAGTAAGATTTTGCATTCTTTTATCTAAGGTTCCAACATCATCATCAACAATATCTTCTTTTTTTGAAGATATACTGTTAGTTTCATCAAATACAACATGAATAGATTCTTGAACAACTAATATTCTCTTGTTGAAGATTCCATGTGCCTTGTTAGATGAAAAGTATCCCAAAAAGATATTTTTATTAGACTTAGCATCAAACTTTTCAATTCTATCTTTTCTATTATTTAAAACGAAGCATTGGTAACCAAAAATACAAAAATAACTAATATTAGATTTTCTTCCTTTCCAAAGCTCGCAAGGAGTTTTCTTCAAAATTGATCGAGTTAAAGCACGATTTAAAATATAACATGCTATGTTAATTGCTTTCGTCTAAAAAGATCTTGGAAGTCGCTTTCACACAATATAATATGAGCCATTTCTTTTAAAGTTCTATTTTTTTTCACTACATTTTGTTGATGTGTCCTAGGAGGAAAAAAGTTGTGTTTAATTTCTTTTTCGTTATAAAAACTTTCAAATTATTGATTTTTAAATTTAGTTCCATGATCAGTTCTAGTACAAGAATTCTTTTTATTTGAAACTTTTTGATAAAACTTTGAAAATGTAGAAAATGCTTCATTCTTTTAAGCGAAAAACAAAACCCATGTAAAATGAGAGAAATCATCAACTATCACAGGTCCATATTTTTTTCCTTCTAGGCTTGTAGTGCTAGTAAGTCCAAACAAATCTATATGAATCAATTTTAAATGTCTAGAAGTTGAAATAATATATTTTTCAATTAGAAAGAACTTATGTTTTGTTTTTCAAGTTGACATGCATTACAAATTTTACTCTTTTCAAAATTCATCTTTGGCAAGCCTTTTACAAGATCTACTTTAATAAGTTTTGAAATCAAATCTATGCTAGCATGTCCTAATCTATATTGCCAAAATCAACTAGTTTCATTGACTTTGACATCTATTGCAACTAGAGATTGACCATTCTTTATGGGAAGATCATCTAGATCTATCATGTAGATATTGCCATATCCATGTCCAATGAACGCAATACCATCATCATTGGGACTAGAAACAATGCACATTAAATATTCAGAAACAATTTTAAAGCCTTGTCACAAAGTTGACTGATATTGAGAAAGTTGTGTTTTAAAACATCTACAAACAAAATATTCTCAGTGTAAGGAGGAGTGATACAAATATTACCCACTCCAATGATATGCCCTTTGCCATTATTACCAAAGATCACCACTCCTTAGCATCAAGGGTGACGAACTGTGACTTATCACCAGGCATGTGCCTTGAGCAGTTACTATCGAGGTATCATCTTATTTTTCTTTTTTGGGTTGCAAGACATACCTACAAGAGAAAACTAAGTTGTAATTTTAGGTACCCAAGCTTTCTTGGGTCTCTTAAGTTTAGTTATAATAGTTCCTTTGGGAACCCAAACCTTTTTGACATTATTTCTGTTTAATTTTCTGAAATCACATAAGCAAGCTTTGTGTCCAATTTTTTCATAGCAAAAATAAGGGACATTTGAAGATGTATTTGATGTGAATTTTACAAAATTTTTTTTTGAATTTTTGTTTCCTAAAAGGGTTATAACCAAGGCCAACTTTATTGAAAATAGCTCTTTCATTCCTTAAAATCATTTAGAGTTTTTTTTGTGTAAGAGTAAATTTTTCAACAATGGGTTTAAATTTTTCAACTTCTTTAAATTTTGATTTTCTTGAAGTAAAGAATCTTTTTCTTTCAAACAAACTTCTTTTTCTTTGATCAAAACATGATTACATCTTTTAAGCTCTTTATTTTTCAAACCAAACTTTTTAAATTCATCTAGAAGGTCATAAAATGCATCTTGCAATTTATTAAATGTAAAATCAATCCTAGTTTTAGAAGCTATCTCCTCCTCATGTGCCATAAGGCATAGCTTTGCCATTTTTTTAGTTTCCTTATTGGAGCTTGAATCTTCACTATCGCTCTAAGTGGCTATCATTGCTTTCTTCTTGACTTGGAGGATTTCTTGAGAAGGGGATAATCAATCTTGAAGTGCCCAGATTTCTTGCACTTATAGCACACGAGCGGCTCTTTTTCTTTGACTTTCTCCTTAGTAGGTTCACCTTTTGAGAAGGGCTTTCTTCTAAAATTTTTTCTTTTTCTTTATGAACCTTTTGAATTTTCTAGTGATGAGTGCGATATCCTCATCTCGTTCTTCTGACTCTTCACTATCATCCTCATCTTTGGCTATGGATTTGAGCGCAATGTCTTCTTTTTCTTGGCTTCCTCTTCATCAGTTTGCTTCATGGTTAGCCTATGAGTCATGAGAGAACCAAAAAGTTTTTCTAATGGCAGAATGTTGAGGTCTTTGGCCTCTTGAATAACTATTACTTTAGCCTCCCAAGCTCTAGGAAGTGACCTAAGAATTTTTCCAACAAGCTCACTATTAGTATAAGACTTTCTTAAGCTTTAAAATCATTGATAATATTAGCAAATTTAGTAAATATTTTAGTAATTGATTCATTTTCTATTTTAAATAATTTATATTTATGAACAAGCATATTTATTTTAGATTCTTTAGCTTGATTGGTATCCTTATAGGTAACTTCTAAACGATCCCATATTTTTTTTGGCAGAAATAAAATAAAAATTTATTAAATTCATTTGTATCTAAAGAATATTCATGGCCTTTGCATTGAGTTGGGCTATTTTTTTTATCTAAGTCATCCCAATCCTTGTCAGGTTTGGGAGTGACAATGCCATCTACCATGATTATGGGTGTGTGTGGGTTATTGATTATGACACTCCAAAGATCATATTAAATTCTTGAATGAAAATACACATGCGTGCTTTTCAATATAATTGGTGCTATTCAACAAAGGTCTATTTGTCGATTGCCTGTTGGCAAGTGACAGTCCAATTTGGGTTGCCATCATATCTTCTTTTGATTGTTAGATCAAACAAGATTGAGTACCAAGTTCTGATACTACTTATTGCCTAGATAAATAACCCAAGAGGGGAGGGGGGGGGGTGAATTGTGTTTTTCAAAATCTTGCTATGTATAAAAATTTAACTAAGTGAAGCAATATGTAGTGAGCTATGCAATATGACGACAGCATGAACATAAAAATAATAAGTAATAAAGAGAAGAAAAAGGCACAAGAAAATGTAAAAGTTTTATAATGGTTTAGCTTCAAACCCATCACCTACGTCCACTCTCCAAGCCATCCTTGGGATCCCACCATAACCTTTCATAGATTAGAGTTTGATAGTTTTTTTGAGCTCACAATCAAAATTCAATTGATTTTTTCTGTGAAAATCAGCCAAAACCACTCCCTTAAGCCACTCTTTGGCTTACATAACAAACACACTCCAATTCAAGGCTTGGATGAGCCTATTTTCAAATTTCAATTCCAATTGAAACTTGTTTATGATAGAGAATAGGATGTATAAAGCACAAAGAAAAGCTCCTAATGTTGTGTTGTGATACCACTTGTTGAGGGAGGAAGAAAGAAGAAAGAGAGAGAAAAACATCACAAACAAATCAAGGTAATGTGGATTGGCCTCAAGTCTATCTCTACGGGGCGTGCAAGCTTCACCATGTGAGAAAAAAATCAAACAAATACAAGAGGAACTCACCATTCCACCCTCATATAAAGATCTCTCAACAAAAAATCTCAAAATCCTCACAAAAGCTCTCTGAAATCTCTCTTAAAGCCTCTCTGCACGATTAGAACATCATCAGCTATCCAACGTAATAAACGGCTCATCAATCGGAGCTATATAGACTTCAGAATCATCAAAATAGTGTTTCACTAGGATATTGGGCTTAAATCAAAACCTAGAACCCTTTTGGACCATCTGATCGTGATTGGCTCAAACCAGAGTCATCTGATCACACAATCAGGGTCTCCAGGCTCCTGATCAACTTGGAATTTCATCATGGCCATCCGATCGTGATCGGATGCACCGCCAGCCGTCAGATGGTGCTTCGATCCACGGTGGATTGTGAGAAATGCTTGAGAAACTAGCGCTTGGTCCATGCGGCTTCCTATGGACCGCACGGCATGATAGACCGTGGTACACTGTGCCCTCTCGCCTGCTGGGCTGGCTCGCATGCGTCCGTGCGTTGCGCTTGCCTGCGTGTTGGGTTGTGCCTGGGTGGGCCGTGCACACGTGCTTGGGTCCCTGCTGGCCTGTATGCTGGGCCTAGGCCCCCTTAGGCCCCTCTTCTCACATTCGTGGATCTTCTCGCGTGTATCTCTTCCATTTGGACTTCGTTTGGACTGTTCTTTGGTTCATTAGATTCTGTTCATCATCTTGAATCTTGTTCTAGGCTTATTGTGAATCAAATCTCGAGGTATTTTTTTCAACAATCTCTATCTCGATTCGATATTAGGTCTCCATCTATCTCTGAGAGCTTGTGATCTGTCTCTCCCCCATGCCCTGGGGCACGCCTGCTATCTCATGGATAGGCAAACATGGGAGTCGAGTGATGCCGCTCAATCCCACCTTCATCATGGGCTATGTCCACTCTGACCAAAGATCTGCTCGAGGAAGTTTTCTGCCGCAATAGGAACTTCACTCTGCAACGTCACCTCTCATCCTCCCGAGTCTCGCATCTTGTGCCTGATCCACCTCCACCTGGAGCTCCATCTTGCATTGGACTCCCTTTGGCTCCTGAAGGTCCATCTCGCACTGGGCTCTCTATCAGATAGTAATGTCCTCTTGTCCTCTTCTTCCCCTCCAATATCACCTTATCGCCATGCATAACTTTCAGATTTCCATCACCAGCTACCAATTTATAGCCGTTTGAATTCAGTCTGCTCAGTAAGATAAGATTCTATCTGAAATCGAATATGTATCGGAGCTCGTCCAATCTCCTCATTACACCATCATGTGTCCTCCAGTCGATCATCCCGGTGCTCCTGATCACATAGCTTGATCCATCCGGCAGATGAACAGTGCCCCTACTACTCTCTAGGGAGTCAAACAGCTCCTTTTTGTAATATATATGATGGATGCATACAAAATCTAAAATCCACTGCTGGAAAGAAATAGATACTTCGTCAGATATCAATAAGACATCATCCTCTGACTCGCTACTGGTCGTCGTTGCAGTAGCCTTCATCCGATCTCTGAGTTGAGTGCAATCTCTGACACGATGCTCCAACTCATCACACCGAAAGCACATGATCTTACTGGGATCCCTCATCTTGGACCTGGATCGTTTTCCTCGCGATCTTCTATCACTCTGTCTGCTGCCACCTGCTCCTCCAGAAATCGCCAAAACTGAGTTGCCACTATCTAATCTTGAAGTCTGATTCTCTTGTCTGATAATCTCGTTCTGAAGAATCGCCATGGTGATCTCATCCATCTTGATGGTACTCTTCTCTATTAGAAGAGTAGTTACCAAGGACTTATATGAAGAGAGAAGCGATGCTAGCAAGACCAACATCTTGATCTTCTCCTCAACCTTCTCACCTACACTGAGAAGATCGGTGAGAATCTTTTGAAAGTGGTTGAGATACTCCTGCATACTCTGTCCCTCATCCATTAGCAGTTGGTAGAACTGCTTCCAGAGAAAGAGAGTGTTGGTGAGGAACTTCATCATGTAGAACTCCTCGAGCTTCGACCACAGTAACATCGGAGAAGTCTCGTCAAGTACATGATCACCCTCTCATCCGTCAAGTATAAGTGGATGGTACTCACCGTTTGCATCTGTAGCCGCTCTCAGTTCTTCTCGTCCATGGTGGCTGACTTCTTCTCATACAAGAGAGCATCGATAAACTCGTGTTGGATGAGCACGTCCTTCACTCTCACTTGCTATAAGGAGAAATTGCTTTTTTCATTGAACCGATTGATCTTCACCCTGATTGTGCTTGTCTTCTCCATCTCCAATCTCGATCAACACCATCTCTGTTTGGATCGTCTGGTACCACTTGTCCATGGTAATCAGGCTCTGATACCAATTGTTGTGCTCTGATACCACTTATTGAGGGAGGAAGAAAGAAGAAAGAGAGAGAAAAATACCACAAATAAATTAAGTAACATGGATTGACCTCAAGCCTATCTCCATGGGGCGTGCAAGCTTCACTATGGGAGAAAGAAAATCAAACAAATACAAGAGAAACTCACCATTCCACCCTTATACAAAGATCTCTCAACAAAAAATCCCAAAACCCTCATAAAAACTCTTTGAAATCTTTCTTGAAGCCTCTCTACATGATCTGGACGTCACCAGCTACTCGATGCAACAAACGGCTCATCAATTTATATAGGCTCCATAATCATCAAAAAAGTGTTTCATTAGGATACCGGACTCAAATCAAACCCTAGAATTCTTCTGGACCATCCGATCATGATCGGCTCGAACCAAAGTTGTTCGATCGCACAATTAGGATCCCCAAGCTCCTGATCAACTTGGGATTTCACCATGGCCATTCGATTGCGATCGGGTGCATCGCCAGCCATCAGATCGTGCGTCGGTCCATGATGGGCTGCGAGAAATGCCTGGGAACCGGTGCCTGGTCCACGCAGCCTCCCATGGATTGCATGGCGCGGTAGACCACGATACACTGTGCCCTCTCGCCTGCTGGGTCGGCCCACATGCGCTAGCGCCTGGCTGGGCCGCGCCCGTGGGCCTGGGTCCCTGTTGGCCTGCAAGTCGGGCCTGGGCCCCCTTGGGCCCCTCCTCTCGCGTTCGTGAGTTTTCTTGTGTGTATCTCCTTCATCTGGACTCTGTTTGGGCTGTTCTTGGGCTTGTTGGATTTTGTTGTCGTCTTGGATCTCATTCTTGGCTTATTGTGGACCGAATCTCGAGGCATTTTCCTCAACACCTAAAAGAGTAAAAAGAATGTCGTTGAAGCTCTTAAAAATTATATCGAGGAAGTTTGACAATGAATGCACTATTTTTTCTCTGAAAACCACCAAAGACTTCAAGAAATTGGTGGTTGGAAAGTTGTAGTTCTCTTTTGAATGCATACTTAATGCTCTTTGGATTTTCTCTTTGTTTTTCTTTTTTTCTTGGCTTTTCTTTTTGTTTGGTAACCTTTAAACCATCTTAAATTGTCCACAAATATGTTTTTTGGCATTAGAGACCAAAAACTAGCCGTTAGACATATTCGACATAATTTTGGAACTTATGTAAAACTAGCTGTTGGAGCTGTCAGTCATAGTCGAGTCGACTTGGATCAAGTAGGGGTCGATTCGGGATGACTATAAGTTGGCTCGACAAAAGTGGGGGTTGGCTTGAGATCTAATATGAAAAATATGCATCTCTATCTTTCTTGAAAGAGTCGACTCAGCTATTGGATGTCGGCTTGGAGCTGTTCAGGAGTCGACTCGAGATCAAGCAGGGGCCAAGTCAAGATCAGGCTAAAGAATCCAACTCTGTCTCGCCTGAGAGAGTTGACTCGACAAAAGTAGGGATTGACTCACAGGTTGTACCACTTAAATTTTGCATGCCAGAGTCGACTCTTTGAAACTTAGAGTCGGCTCTTGATTTTCTCCAGTTGATTTTTCATGATGTGGCTTTTTCAATCTACTTTCTTTGGCTCCTTAATTTGGCATTCACAAAAGACTTTCTGAGAGTGAACTAAGCTTTCTGAAACATTCTCAATATGAACTTCAATAACTCATTAATACCAAACTATATACTTAAATATTTTATATTCATCAAAATCAATCGTTGGGTCAACATCTTTTTTGTTATAACTACATGTAAATTTCCTATGTTAGCATTGCCGCTTCCAGTTCATTTGGTCTAGACTATTAATGTAGCTTTATTTCCTCTTGTCTCATTTGTAGTGGTTCTTCAAAGCACAAAGTTTGATAATTCTTCATTTCTAAGCCTGTTCCTTCTTGAATTTGCAACAACATTTTCTTCTCCCATGATACCTTGAATCTATAATGAATGGCACCCTTATTCTATTTATCCTACTATTTAGGGGCACATGTTATTCTAGATAGTAGCAAATAAATGCTATATTTCATTGGAGTTGCCAGCTCGTTGTTCCAAGCCTCTTATATTGTTCTTTGTGTATGTTTCTACTCTATCCAAAACCTTTCAAAGTAAATAGTTTTGGCCCAAAAGAGGCGCCTTCTTTGAACTTAAGACTAGCACTTTGTGATCACTTATTCCTTCATTTCCATGTTTTAAATTTTATAGTGTTTCAAAATTCAAGATTTTTATCTAATGGATTTTCCACAATTACTAAAAGTTCATTCTTGAAAAGGATCTTTTAATAACTATGTATGTGAAATATACTCGGATTTTTCACGACTTAGATTGGCCAAGTAGACAAAGAATAATTGGAAAAAATGCCATTTTTTTTGTAACGACATAGGACCTTATCCAAAAAGGCTAGCTGGAAGATATTCTTTAGATTCCTTGGCCTTGCAATGACATAAGACCTCATCTGAAAAGGCTAGCTAGGTGTTATTTGAGTTTCTTGGCTTTGTATAATTATCTAAGATCTCCTCAAAGCATAACTGATGCGAGACTAAATACACACCTTTACGGATCCTCATATACTCCCCTTGATTAAGTCCTCCTATTCTTGTAGGCCGAGAGTCCAATTCCATTCAAATATCAGTACCACAATCTAATCATAAACACTATGATCTGCCTGTAGTCAACCCAAATGGAACAATGGACCGTATCTGCTTTAATACCATTTATAATGATTCAAGATGTCTCTTAAAAGGGCTAACCAGAAGGTGTTATCTGGGTTCCTTAGTCTTGTCTAGTTATCTAAGATCTCCCCGATGTATAATCAATGTCAAATGAAACACACACCTGCACACATGTCAAGTACCCTAGATCTTTTCAGCACATAACCCATATAGGACCAAACACATGCATATATGGATCCTCACATACTCCAACCATTTAAACCCTGGCATCCTCATCAGGTTAAGGATCTAGATCCATCCAAATCCAATTAAGAGTGTGATAGATCCAGTCACAAGTACCACAATCAGCTTGTGGTTAGCCCAAATGGATTTGTGTTGTAGTGTCCCTTTTTGACTAGATATGGGCCTGCATGGTCCTTGCTTTCCCTCCTTTTTATCCAAGCTAAAACGCCGTTCATTTTTAGTGAAATTTTTTTCATCTTATAGCTTCTATTTAAATTTTCTTTTCATTGCCAAGTATTGGAAAAGAAGATTCTCCTTTTAAATTAATTTGTATCATTGATTAGATAGATCTTAAGGTGGCTAATTGCTTCGGGCACCCCAACGGATGGATCTTTTGTTCTTAATGCTGTTGAAAAGAGAAAAGCTCCCTAAAGGTGTCAGTCAAGGAGTCCTTAAGGTGGCAAGTTGCTTTATTATTCCTCTTTTGCTTGGAATTTTATAACTCTATTTCTTTATCCCCTTTTTATATTGAGCATACTTTATGTAGCCAGCTGGTGCTTCTTGGCTTCTTTTTCATATTTGAAGTCCTAGTTGAACTGGCCTCTCCTTTAGCTGCTCCATTAAATTATAAATCTCTACTTGTAGTTTGTGATGGATTGGGGCCCATATAAGTGTCCAACCATTTTTTCTTCTTTAACATCTTTACATAGTCAGCCACTCTTATGAAATTTGTGATGTATAACGATCAAGAATAAAATTTACTAGCCTCTCGTCATCCATCTTGGCTATCAATTTGGTGGTTTTGTATTAATAAGACATTCTATTTTGACTGAAAACTGATTAGTTTGCTGAGGTTTCTTTATTCTACTAGATCTTGGCTAAATTTGTGAACAATACTTGGAGAAAACATCGCATGCTTTTTTTGTTTTTCTATCGTCTAAACTAGAGTTAATTTTTTGTGAGAAATTTTTACCTCAGATATTCTACTTAAATTTCTTTTCCTTGCCAAGTGTTGGAAAAGAAGATTCTGCTTTTCCTTTTTTTTTTTTTCCTTTTCATAATCTTAGCAATTAGACAAAGCTTAAGGTGATACATGGCATGCCTTATTATGGTTAGTTGCTCGGGTGCACCCCAAGATGATGGACCTTCTTCTATCCTTAATATTGGTTGAATAGAGAAAAGCCCCTTAAAAAAGTGTTAGTCTTAAATTGGAAGTTAGCTTACCTTTTACCAATTGAACCTACCTCTCCTTTAGTTGACTCGTTACACTATAAATCCCTGCCTATGGTTATGTGTGGGATCCATATAATTGGCTAGTCAGCCTTTCTTCTTTAACATGGAACTCGTTGCATGGTCAGTCGCTCTTATGAAACTTATGAATAAATCCATCAAGAATAACATTTGCTAGCCTCTCCTCGCCCATCTTGGCTATTTATCAGGTGGTTGGATTTTATCCCTTTTACGAGATATTGGATTTCCATCACTAATTATCTTGTGGGATGAAGAAATTAAGGTATTACTTCATTTATGCTGAAACACTTAATTATGCTAATTGTATTAAGGTACTCTTTTGTTTAAGGTGGATTCATGCATAACTTTGGAATAGATATGACTTATCTATAGCCTAGAAGTGTTGACTCAGCTAGTAAAAATAATTAATAATGTTCTCTAGGAGGAGATTTTAGTCATCTTGAATGCTGTCCAAATAGAAAAGGCAACTTCAAGTGTGGATCTTGACTAAGTTGATGAATGCTTTTGAAGTTCCTAAAAGGAAATTATAATTACTTGTTTGATAAGTTTGTTTTATTAATTAGAAAATGAATATATGACAACAAAACTACTAATTTTTTGGCGTCTATCAATTGGAAGCTAATCATCTAGCTAATCAATTGACTAGTAATACTAGGGTGGTTCTGTCTTCCTTCAATAATTCCTGAACATTGTTAAAGATTCTCTTTTGTTTCACATAAAATGGCCTTACTAAATTCTTTACGTAGATTCCTTGACCAAGTTTCAAAGATAAATACCTGGAGTTTTTTTTTTTTTACTTTTGGATCTCAACAGAGATGTACATGTCCAACTAAAACTGGTGGGGGACCATGTTGTGTTAATTTGAGTTTGTATTGAGTTATTGCTATTATAAAAGTTAGTTATAAATTACCACAATATAAATCTTCTTTGTGGCTTTAATTTGGTTTCCTTATTAGTTGAATTCCTTTGTGATTCATAAAGTTGCATGACTTTGTGCTTTGTAATATTTTCACTCTCAAAGCAAAAGTATGACATATATTAGAATAGTTTTTTGGTTCATCATATGAAACGAGTGAACATATTCTTTTCACTATTTGCTTTTACCACCTAAGATATCTAAAGCTATTGAATACTTATTATTTTGCTTTTGTATTTTATAGATGACATAAAGCAACATACTGATACAAACATTCCATTGACATCGTGGGACAATGAAAGTATGAACAATGATCCGTGTGATGATGGAAATGTCTATAGTGATCATGAAGATATAGGTATTCTTGTTAGCCAGCCACGCCAGGTTTGTTTCTTCACTTGTTATTGTGTCATATTCCTTTCTTTTACTTCAATTTGTTTTTTAGGGGTAGTCATAGATACCGTCTTCATTTATCTTTGTTTCGAAGGATGTCATCCATCATATACAAATGACATAATGCAACTTTAGCAATATCTTGTAGATAGTATGGTTGCTCCATTGTGACATGGGTGACATTGGTTCAAAACATGTAAGTAGCTTCATTTGGGGGGGAGGTAAGGTTATATACTACTAATCGGCCCCAGATTCTGTAGTGGTAAGAGTCTTGTGTATTAGGTCACCTTTTGTTAGTAGTATCCTATAGATGATAGGAAATGGACCAATATGACACTTGATTTACTTTTTCTATGTCATTTAAACTTGTGAGGACTTGTGCGAGCAGGCATTGTCTTACATTATTTATGCACTAGGGAGATCTTGGATACTTATATAGGGCCAAGGAACTTAAATGATAATTGCTAGCTAGCCTTTTGGGGTGAGGTCTTTGGTTGTCATAATTGGGACTAGAGCAAATCCAAAATATAGCCCATATGAACTGGGGAAAATTGTAGTAGAAGCCTTTTGATATTGATCATGGGTAGATCTTGGTGTTTGTGATTGAATTTGGACCTTTAGCTTGGCGAGGATGCCAGGACTTAAATATGGAGAATATATGAAAGTCCATACAGGCATGTGCTAGTCCCACTCGGCTGTGCATTGGAGATATCTTGGATACTTATATAGGGTCAAAGAATCTAAATAATACCTTTCGATCAGTCTTTTTGGATGAGATTATCAGTCATTATAGAGGCATCTAGTCCCATATTTGTGCACTAGGGAGATTTTGGATACTCATACAGGATCGAGGAATCCAAACAATAACTTATGTCAAATCTTTTTGGTTGAGATTCTGGATTGTTATAAATGGTATTAGAGCTGACCCAGCCTATGACCCATGTGTAACTAGGGGACAGTGCAACACAGTCCCATCTAAGATGATGACATGCCTATCTTGGTATTGGTAATTGGATTTGGACCCTTAGCCCGACATGCTAGGGCTTAAATGGGGGAGTGTGTGAGTATATTTAGTCTCACATCAATTATGCGTTGGGGAGATCCTGGGTATTTATATGGAGCCAGGGAATATAAATGATAACTTTTGGTTAGTTTTCTTATATGAGGTCTTGGATTGTTACAATATGGAAATGAGGTTTGTGATCTTTGAGCTTATTATTGTGAGGATGGTGCAGTTACATCTAATCATTATCATTGTCATCATCATCACAATCATATTCTTTTGGTTGCTCATAACCTTGTTATCATCTGGTTCTTCATAATTTCATCTATCCTATATCTTTTGCAAGCATGTTCTTCTTCACTTACATATCTACTAATTCATGCCGAGTATTGTTTTAAGGGATTGGTTGCCTTCATTTGAGCCTTAGATGCTGCATCCTAGTTGCAAGTAGATAGATGCTGGTATTTGGTTGCTTGCAACTAGGCTAGACGCGGCCACTGAGTTGCATCCAATTGCCCTTTTGTTGCATCTAGTGATGTAGCCAAAAATAGCCACATCTCTATATGCAAGCTCTAGAACTAGCATTGAAGTGCTACCATCACCTTCCTTCCTCTCCAATAATCATATGTCAGTAATGTTACAATTATGAACAAGATTTGCCATCATGGTACCAGATCCCATACTGGTACCATCTTATTACAGTGTTAGAATGCGGTACAGTATGAGATGGTGAGGCATACCGAGTGTCAGTATGGTAGGAGACTGCATATCGGTTTGATACCGGTGCAGTATGGGACATAGATATGATATAGTATCAATCGATATGGCAAACTTTGATTATGAATATGAAATATTATCAGGATGAGGGTGAGGTTTGGTGTAATGGTAAGGTTACTCCATTGTTCTGTGGAGGTCATGGCTTGGAAACGTGCAAACAACCTCTACACGTGGGGGTAAGTCTATGCATGTCTTACCATCCTCGGACCCCTGCACCAGGCTACCATTTTATGACACCATCATAATTCTTGTGTAATAGTTCTTATATGATAATGTAATAATGAATTTCATGATATCATATAGAGCTATATATTATATAATTATAATATAGTCATATAATATGATACAATTATATGCGAAGATATATAAATATAAAATTATTACTATAATCAAGGTTTGTTGTGTCAGTACCAGGGCCCGGATTGGTCTGCCTTTGGTATGGCTCAGTATGTCCTCATGCTGTTTCATATTGGGCCCAAACCAATATAGAAAAACCTTTAAAAGAAAGCAAACATTTAATTGGAGAACTGTTGGCATGTTTATTGTCCAAATATTCCATCTTTCACACAAGTTGGCAAAATTTGGAAGTTTTTATAGGAAGATGAGCATGGAAGTAATTCTTATTGATTATTTCAATACAAGAAGAAAGAAATGATGATCTATATACTGAAGCTTTATTCATTTCCTTTATTAATATAGGTAAATAAAGTCGATATTCAGTATGACAAAGTATCAAAACAGGTTGATGTTCATGCATTAAAAGATATGCTCTGGAATCATATACAAGAATCTGTTCAGATTTCTGGTGTGGTAAGTCATTTCTGCTTTGTTTCTTAAAAACTATCTATCTCTTTAATGAGCGTAGTTGGTTGTCATAGTTTGATATCATGACAGATAAATGATATTTGTCAAAATTGCACATCTAGCATGTTCTAATGGCTTAAATGAGAAACCAGAGAAAAATACTTAATTTTTGTAGAGTTTGATATCATGCTTGTTTTGTTTACTAGTGGAGCTGAATCATGCATTCTGCTCTCTCTTATAGATATGTTGATGAATAAATATAATCTAGCATACAACAAGTGTAACCTTTTTTTGTTTGTGCTTATGATGCTTAACTGACAACGATGGACATCACATAAAGGTTCTTCTATATCTTTATTTGATGGAACTGTTTACAGTAGTACTTAATTCTTATTCTTACCAACGGTATGGAAGGATTTTTCATTTTTGAAATTTATCAAACCTATATAACTGTTTATGCCATTTGTTTGGTACAGCTGATTCTTCTTTATTATCTTGTAATGCTAAAACTTAGCAGCTGAAGATAGTGCTCAGAGCCTCTATAGATTTTAAGCCAGTTTTACTAAATTATTTTGAAGAAGTGGCTGCTAAGCTCTTAACCAGAAAATCACTTTTTCTTTGTTCTTTTTTTTTTTTTTGTTGACAATAGGTTTCCTTAATCTTGATTTCATTATTCCCTTCATTCATATTCCATGGTTCATTATATATATATTTCAGGAACATGAGGCTACAGTGTCTCTAAGGCAGGTTTTACTTCAGTTTCCAAGTGACTGCCCTACAACTCCGGCCAATGACATCTCCCCACACCTGTTTTTCATCTGTCTCCTACATTTAGCTAATGAGCACTGTTTGAGCATCCACGATTGTCCAAGCTTAGATGAGCTTGACATCCACATTCCCTCTGCAGCACTTGTGAAGTGATGTTCAGATTAGCAGCTCACATTGCCACATGCCAAGCTGCAACATATTGCTTATATTTTTCCACTGAGCCACAAAAAGTACGTTGTGCTACAGGGTTTTGAGGTTTATGCTGTGCTCAGATGAAATAAAGCATGCACTTTTTTCATGATATGTATTTCATTTACTTCATGTACACTGCTTTGGTTTAGTGTGTCAGACTGAGTACGGAATGACTTCATGGAGCTGTCAAAGGCCACTTGCATTTGTCATTGAGATCTGAAATTAGACTTGGCAAGCCATTGTTGCAATGTGAAGCATTGTTTTAAAGCTGCTTCTTAAGATGAGTTTAAAACGCAATGCAAATTATATGGAGCATAATGTGCTCATGGTAGCAAGATCCATCAGCAAACTTCTAGTGTACTAAACTCACAGAATTTATAATGTGAACTGACTGCAGTTGGGCCAACTGGGGCTTGAATTCTGAAGCCTCCTTTTTCCTCTTTCATCCTTTTTTTTCTTATGCTGTGGAACGAGATATTCCATTCCCACAGGCTTCCTAAACAGAAGAAGTCTCCATCCTAAACTTGTGAAGAAACAGTTGTGCTGTGGGAGCGATTCTGCAGTCTCTGCAGTGTACACACATTCCCATGCTTCCCGGTTTTTTTCTTTTTCGCTGGAGATGAGGGAAGTTCCTATCCATCGGGGAAGAGGTACCTCTGCTGCTCTAGGATATGTAGTTGAGAAAGTTCCTGGAAAGTTGAATATTTTGAAGGACGATATCACTTTAGACTTGAATCTTCTACCCCTGCTTGTAGAAGAGGGGTTGTGACCACTAAGCAAAAGCTCGGTTCATACACTCCCCTTTATTGTCATACATCCAAAAAAAGGCTACATTTGTTTTGCTGAAACAAACTATTTTGGACTCGGAAAATTGACATTTGGTCCTTTGATTGATTAAACTTTTATGTTTCTTCCTTGTTGATTGAAAGTTTAATTCCCGTCTCATGACTTAAATGGTTTATTATTTTAGACCTTGGCCCTGTATACATTTATATATATTAGATGCAGAATGGATATAAATGTTTGCAAAAAATGAGCCAAGGAAGAGCAATGCCACACTCTTTTCCTTTGTTGTGCCATTAAATGGGATATCATTATAATTTACTTAGTAATAATCATCTTTCACAATCCACGTAAGTAATTAACAGAAAAAATATCCAATGGAGGGCTTTTCAATGGAGGGCTTTTCAAAGATCCAAAGTGTTCCATTCGAGTATCTCAATATCAGAAATAATGTATTGAAATTTCATTAAAATGAGGATAAAATCAATTATCCAATCATCTAACGATGTAGCACCCTTTTCTTAAAACATTTCTGTTTGCATTGTTGACCTTTCCTTGTTCTATTTTCCATTTTTGCTATCACTATTACAGCTCTCCAATCAAGCCAAAAATGGTTGGGGAAGGAAAACACCCAAAATGAGCCACGTGCACCACTTCTTTCTTTTGTGATGTAGGAGTGCCTAGCACACGTGACTGCCATACTGGTCGCGAGTCCTAGCAACATGGGTTGCGGATCCTAACTGCACAGGTCGCACATCCCAGTTGCACGGGTCACAGGTCCCATATGCACAGGTCTCACCCTCCCGGGATAATTAGTTTCTGATGATTAGTTATTTTTCTATTTCAGTTAGAAAAATTGATGTTAGTTAATTCTAGAGAGATTTGACTTTTTACAAACTTTTCTTTTGAGAATCTCTGATGTTATTAGGAAATAGTTAGGATTCTTCAAATTAGAATATGACTTAAAATCTCATTTGACATGTTGAAAAAAAAAAAAAACCTTTATACTACCTATAAATATCCAAAGTGGGCTTCTCTTGTAATCAATACTAAAAATTCTTGAGCAGTGAAAATTTTATCATAAAAATTATTCTCCAAAATCATCTTCAAAATATCATCTTCTTTTGTGTTGTGCGTGTCGTAGTGGGATTTCTATCTTACAATAGGTTGTGCCAACATACTCTTTCTTTTTCGAGTTTATAGCCAAAATTCAACACCTCCTTAGCATCAGTTGATATTTTAAGATGCCGCCTCATTGCTGCAATATGAATGCTAACACCGCTGGTGGTCCAATCATTATTTTGATGGAGAGCCCTTTGATGATTAAAGTGTTCCAATGAAGAAGTAGAACATTTTAATCCATTCTATAATAGAAAGGCATCCTTACCAAGCAAAGAAGATGCCCAACACTGATATGAATGAAGGCCATATTGCAACCATCGTTCTTTGGTATCAAAATGGATGTCCCAATTTTGAAGGATGCCTATAACCTAATATATTCCTAAGATAATAACATCTAATAGGGATGTGAAGTGTATTAGTTTGGTGATCCTTATGGTGGAAGATCAGTACTCCACTTCAATTTAGCTCAGGCAGCCATCTGCAAATAAACTATTAGACTAAAGCTATGAACCGAGATTTAGGGAATTTATTGTGGAGTTCTATTGGTACCCATGTGCGACATTGGGATCTTTTATTGGCCCAAGCTGAAATTTCCTACAACAATTTAGTGAGCCGAGAAACTAGGAAGTGTCCATTTGAAGTTATCTGTGGCAAACAACATTTGAATACGATAGGCCTTGTGTCCCTACCAATGGTGTGCCAATTCAGAGGAGATGTTAATGCATAAGGAAAGAAGATCAAAAAGCTACATGAAGAGGTGTGATAAAGGATTCTTTGACAAATAGCAAAATACCAATGTCACACCAACAAGCACATGAAATATGTCGTTTTCAAAGAAAGTGATCTGGTTTGGATGCACTTGAGGAGAGTGATTTCCTTTCAAGAATGCCAAGTTATCATGTTGAATAGATGACCTGTTCAAAATTAAAAAATGATAATGCCTACAAAATTGAAGTTCCTGTTTTCAGAAAGATTTGTTAAATCAATAATTTTGCTAAGCACAAAACTGATCATTCATGAAAATAAATTTTCATCTGACAAACTTTAAAATTTCATGCAACAAATTGATCATTCTAACATATGGTGCGATTCTTACAAACTACATCTTTAAAATATATATTGATAAAATTAAGAATAATATAAATAAGTATCTAGCAAAACAAATATTGAATGTCTTAAAAAAATTAAAAGTTGGTGAGAGTATTTGATGGGCTTGAGATTTTCACAATCACATTTGAGCAATTTTTTAACACAGCCAGCGAACTAAAAGGGAATGGTGGATAATTCGGACCCTTAATCTCTAATTCTCTATTCTCCACCAGCATACGCACCAACGCCACCTTTACCCACCACCTCTCTCTCTCCCTGCACCTCTCCCCCAAGTTGACCTTCACTACTCTCTCATTCCCACCCCCAACCCCAACTAATCCAAACCAAGGTCATGGAGGCACAGAACTCCATCCTCTACCCTTCTATCCCCCTCTCTGCCCCTCTGGTCAGTCCTTGGTTGGTTCAGCCTTGAACATTTGTGTCAAGACTTTGCCGGAGCTTTGGATGCTTCCAAAACTGGCTGGGTCAAGCTTGAGCCTGGAAAGATTCCCTGGATATCTGCTTAATTCTACTTATTTATGAAAAAAAAAAAAAAAAAAAAATCTAGCGATTCCATCTACTCCCCCCTTCCAACAAGAATCGTCAAACAAATTCCTAAGTTCAGATCAAAACATGATCCATTTATTTGACCCTTCAAAAAATTGGAACATATCAACAGAAAACAACTACAATATTCTATGTTAAAATTCAATGATGCTTTTTTATTTTTATTTTTATTTTTTTTCCGGAGTTATTCAATGATGCTATTCAAAGTCATTAATGAGTCATTGGGGAGCTGCTCGTGACGGTATAAACATCCAAAGTCATTGACGAGCTGACATTTATAAATAATTTCTTGAGAAAATAAACTTCTACAATATTTTTCAAAAGTGCCATTTAATGTAGTAATCGCCCACATGCTTACAAGGCAAGCAAACTGTGGAGATGGAGACGATTGATGAAAGTTCAGCTGAGTTCGCCAAGAAGCAGATGGGTATATATTAGAAACATTAATTCCCATAACCACTGAAACAAAAGTCACGAAGGAATTCTTGCACCTCAATCTAGCAAATATTACCAACTCAGAGTATTTACAAGCAAAAAGCAAAACTTCTAAAAAACAGCCAAATAATCAGTAAATGAAGTCCACAACAATGAGTATTTATAAGCTTTGAAATATTCTTGATATACAAGCATAACCTGGAATACATGACCTAAATGATCAGAGGCCAAATTTAAAAAAATAAAAGATGTGACGGGTTCTTACAGTAACAAATATAAAACCTGCATACGGTAAGGAAAATATGATGCCTAAGATTATCCCTCGAAAGATTTATTTCAACCTACCACCGGCTCAAATTCGGATGCTGAATAGCCCTCTTTAGAAGAAACTGTCGCTCAAACATTTACAACGTGCTCAAAAGCCCCACAACTGTGTATACAAATAAATTCAATGCAGAAATAAAACACTGTAGATTCTTGTAATACAACACTTATTCCCATATGCACCACCCCAGGATGCAAGGGTACAATGAGAGAGGATTTGAATTGAACTATAGGTATTTCTATCTATAATTGATGACATGATAATCAAGTCCACGTCATATTTTACAGTGAAAGAATGTAAGACTCAACGCGCACACATAACTGTCACTTCATTTCCATCGGGCAGTCAATTCATTCTCATTAAGATACAGACAAACCTGTACAAGCTCCGCCAACACTATTTAAGGATCGGAATCTTAGAGGTCTGCAGAGCTATTGACACCACAACATCACGATCATGGTTGTTCTTTTCGTTGTAGGAATATATCCTGTATCTTCAAAAAAGTTTTCACTAACTTACAAATCTGATTAAAATGGATAAAAAGCGTTAATGCCAACAATTTAAGAAAATCTCAAACCCGATAGTAAGAGTAATAGTAAAATACCCGTGATATGGAGAATTTTTTTTCAAAAAAAAAAAAGACGATGAGTAAATTGTAAGGAAAAAAAAAAAAGATCATGAGTAAATTATATATAAAAAAAACATAGATAACCTGATTGATAAAACATTGAGGCAGTGACTACCCAATAGATCATCTTCACTTTTGCCGTTCCCTACTGTTTTTTTTTAACCTTTCTTGCGAATGGGACAACAACAGAGTTTTCTTAGGATTTGTAACTTTTCATCCCTGCATTAAGTGATTGCCGGAATTGCTTTTTTTCTTTGATTTTCTTTGCAAATTTGCTAATTTCTCAAGAGGGGAGAGCATTCTCTCCTATTTCTTTAATGGGTATAAAGATATGCAGCTTGAAGTAGTAATCGAGGTCGAAATTGAATAACCGCACGAACTGCCCGGGCTCCCTTCACCAAGTGGTCTTACGGTTAATAAACTTTATGATGTTTTCAAATTAGAGAAGATGAAGCCATAGTGAAATTGATATGCAAAGAGAACCTATTAAGGTATCATCTTAACAATAACATGAGACCTGGAATAAGACAGCCATGAACAGAAGTTAAATTATAATGCTAAAGTGAGGGACCAAGATATAGGTCATTGTATAGAGGGAAGCCATGAACAAAAGAAAAAACGTTTGAAAAGCCAGTCATGACTCTGATCCCTTTGACAAGAAGTAAGAACATATAAGAGCTTCCCACTAATTCATGAAATGGTAGACAGGTGCTACCAACAGTGCACTAAACAAAAGAAAGAAAAGAGGAACTGGAAAGAAACTGCCCGACTGAGAGCCCTGCCAGAAGGACAGCTCTAGTAAATCACCAGCCTCAGACCCTCTAATCTAAATGACTAATGAGGACATTTTAACTCACACTTTCAAGATGGTTGTGTTTTACTGTTTCCCTTAACGCCTCTTACCAGGAAGTGTTGCATAAAATTTCTCATTACATAATAATTGTGAAGGGATAAATTAAATTGTTCATGAAGTGTTCTAAAACTAGTAGAGCAAAGGTGGAACATACTATGAACTCATAAGTGAAAAACTGGTAAGATTGCTGAATTTAACCCCACAACCTTGTCAAACTCCACAATAAAACAATTGACAATACCCGACAGCAGCACAGAGGGTGAGGCATGGTTGGGTTGTGCACCAAATATTATGTAAAATCCTGCGGTCTAGTAGAAGCCTACAGCTTGCAATAAATGAGAAGCTGGACTTAAAAATCTACAGCTCAGCTCCTAGTTTACTATTTCTTGTTTCTTAATGTACAATCATATAATGATTCTCAAATTTTTACCCCACCCAAGATAGGAAAACCTGCCTTTGGCCGTCAATCTTCTGCTGAAAGCATCATGCAAAGATGTTTATTCTTAGCTTGGATTATGGGCCTTTCCCTAGCCTCCGCGGTTCGGTGTTGTCCGATAGGATGTTTAATCGAGAAAAAGGGGAAGTGATGATATTGGAGGAAGACGCAGCCGGCAGAGAGGCCATTAGAGGGCACCGGGTGGCCACCTGGTCATTAGGCAGTGGAAAATGCGTAGGTGAAGCTACAACCGCGGAACAGAGACAGACCGCCCCTGTTCAGTTCATCGCATTTTTTAAAAACGACGATGAATAGTAAAGCCAGCAAACCTATTGCCGGTTTCAGTGTCAGGATTTTTTTAAAAAATCTTAGAAACAGTGAAGCTCCATTGCCGGCTTCACTGTGGTTGGGATTTTTTTAAAAAATCTCGTGAAACAGGAGACATCTAGCATTGCAGGCCGCAATTGCACTGTCTAACAGCCATGGCGGCCAGTCGGAGGCCCTCTGGCAGCCTCTCTGACGGCTTCCCCTCTCTTCTTTTCTTTTCCTCCCCCTCCCTCTCTTGATCGAGAATTGGAAGAGGAAGCAGAGGCCTTGGCGGCCCTCCGAGCACGCTTGTGGCTCGCCTGTGGCCACTGTCGGTGTCTTCTCCGACCACCCTCTCCCTCCTTTTCCCCTTCTCCCTCCCCCTCTCTCTCTTTTCCTCCTTCCCGATTCCTTTCCTTTCTTCTATGTCAGTTCGTGCCAGTTCGATCTGGTACGGACCTATATCGATTTATACTATTAGCCAGCCGGCACGGTCCCAGTCACGATTTCGGTTCCGCGGACCTTGCTATTAACTTTATTTGTACATGTGTTCATATACAGAGAGAGACAGAATTAGACAAATAGAGCACAGCGAGAATACTATAAATAGCATCTGGCCCCAAACATTATCAGGGGAAAAACAACTGGACCCTTTCAAAATCAAAATCTGCACTATTGGTCATCATCTACAATGTCCAAAGGGTGATGAGCGAATGTCTGTTGATTTTCACTTTCCCAATCATATCTAATATTTGTTTCTATGCATCTCACATCATTCATACAAGTTTTGCATAGACCTTGCACTAGTTCCTTGGTAATTATATCATCTGTATCAGCTTAAGCTTTAACAAATGTTTATGCTTAGTTTCTTTTCTATTGTCTGTTTCATCTTAATTATGCTAGTTATGCTCGTTTCTGGCATTTCTGAATTGGAGTGTATGTGTTTCTACAAGCAATCAGCATGTGTGCCGTACAAGATAAAAATTGATGCAAGGTTTCTTATGATGAATTAGAATTATTTTCAAATATGCCTATATCCTACTACAAAATAATTAAAGCTGATCTAAATTGGAAAACTAGATATAGATTTTACTCAGTATATTGGTTCCTTACTTCTGAAAAAGGCACTTTTTTTTTCCGTGATGACGCATGGAGAGTGTTAGAATGTTAAAGTACAATATGCATAGCATGCCATTCCCCAGCATAGCAAGACTAATAGAATGCTTTCACCATCTTGCATTCAAGGCAAGGAGCTACAGTAGTCCATAATAAATTAGGAAAACCTAGTTACAGAAAAAAGATCAAAAAACAGGCCATCAAGATAGTCACAACTACTACTAACAAAACAGGAATAGAATATAACAAGAACATAGCTGAACTTTTCCAGTTCTTCATGTTATGGAACAAAGTTACAGCAGTCCACACTCCACAATGAACTTGTAGGAACCTACAAGTAGGTAAAACTATATCCTGCAAATGTGATTGACATGTCTTTTAGTAAATTCACTTGGAGACAAGGTCAAGACAACTACATATCCAGTAGGCAAATTCTCATTTCTCTATGACTCCTAGTGGAAGTCATGCAACCAAACCCAGATTGAAAAGCAAAATAACATACAGTTTATAAACATTTTCCATCAAGTCATTAGGAATTTATATCATGACAAATCAAAGCCATGAAGACCAAGTTACAGAAAATGGATGGTGAACTATTGGCACGTACAACATCACAGAAATAAAATGGTCAATATTATCATTTTACTAGTGTTCAGCTTTGTACATGATCTCATCATGCCAAATATGTGGCACACATAAATTCACTATATCATACATGCTCAGCCACCTGAAGTTCAAAGTTGTAAAACTATAGAATAGTAGGCCTATCAAAAAGAAAAGAAAATCCAAATTGTAGTTTAGGAGTGGATTTCTCCCACCCAAACAAAATTATAAATTCTAAAACATGACTAAAGAAATTTAGTTGCTATAAAGATAGAATCATAGAATAGAGTATTTAAAAGTAAACCAACCTGAATTGACAAATAAGAATGAACTAAAGTTACTTATTATTGTGATTTTATTTGTCTTACATTAGAACAAAACTTGGTTCGTGCAGGGGTAATCTAACAATTCCTAGGAACCATTTACCTAGGAAAATGATTGCGGGAGAAAAAAACTTTTAGCATATTTGGTCGGTGGAAAAATTATTTCGGGAAGTGGCACCATAAAAGACTACTATATTTGGTTGGAAGTAACCTCATATGGGAATATTGCCAAATTTCCAACAATACCCTCAAATAAACAATTTAAGTAATGACATTTTCTTATTTCAGTCCATTTGTTGGTCATTTATGGCCCACTTACATGAAGGCTATCAAACGGGCAATACCAAATGTTAAACTATATATATACTAGTTAATAAATATTTTTAAATTAATTACACATAATAGAAAATATATATCTTATTATAACTAAATTTTAGTATATATTTGTTATATTAATAAATATATCAATTATAAATTTTGTAAATATATTTACTAATAAAAATTATTAAATTAATTATTAAAAAATCACATGCCAAATTTACGATAAATATTAAATTTCTATTAATTATTTATTATTAATTTAATATTTATTGATAAATATTAATATATTAATTATAATTAATTAATTAATTATAATGAATATATTAATGTATTAATATAATAAAAATTTACTTACTAATTAAATACTTAACAAATATATTAATTATCAGAAATAGTATATAAGTAATATATTTATTAAGATATTATAATTAACATATTTATTGTAAATATAAATATATTAGCCATAATAATTAGTATAAATAATAATATAAATAGATATAATATATTAATTATATATTATATTAATTCAAAGAATATATTTCATCATAAACATATATTAATATTAATACTTATTTAATAAATATTAGGGCAATATATTATTTATACTATACTAATATAATATATTACTATACATAATATTAATATAATATTTGAATATAAGATTAACATCACGTATATTACTGTCACTAATACACTGACTATATGATATAATTGATATAATATTATATCATATAACTGAGGGCATTTCTGTCAAGCAATGACAATACTAGTATTAATCTGGTGTGGAAAAAAAAATATCACCTCTCTGGTGGTATTTATTTTGCCTTCTCTCTTAATAAAATAGGCATAGGACCCATCATTTAGTTTACCATCTCTTTTATTCTCTTTTCATACCATACATGGTAATATGAGATGGAATTTATTTTTCCATGCCATATCACACCCAACTGAACAGACCTCAAGGATCAATTTCAAATGTTCAGATTTAAAATTAGCTGTCTGCCACAAACATGTGAAACATTAACTTACCTCAAATAAACATCTAAAGATTGTTGCTGACAAAAGAACACATCTTATACTAATATAAACTAATGGAAGTAATTCCTTTGCAGGCACGAGAGAGGAAACATTCATCAAATCTTTAGCACAATAGCATTATAAAACATAAGTGACCTATTGATCTAAAAAGAATAAAGTGGAAAATCAGTAATTAAGGACTTATGGAAGAAAAAAGGATACCTTTGATCGCACCTCCGGCAAGCACTGCTGGTGAACACCGTAGCTACAATTTCATTAACTAACCTGTTGTAGATGTTTTTGACTTAACATTCCGTGAAAGGCTACCTTTACGGAGCAGAGGATTTTCTATAGAATATACAAGAAGACTTCCATCTTTGGTCCCAGCTAAGAAACATTCTTCAGGAGTCACCACTAGAGATGTTATTATCTTCCCAACTCCTTCATACTTTCTCATAACATCAAGTGAATGCATGGATCGCAAAATTATTTGTCCATGATCACCAGCGCACACAAGAAAATCTCCACAACTACTAAGTTCAATGCAGCTGAGACGACCATTAGATTCAGAAGAGGCAATATGTTTTCCATTAATAGAATACAAATGCAAACTCAGGTCATTATCAGCATAGATGACTAGTCTTCCATGTTGCGATGCGACTAACTTTGATAATGCACAACCAGCTGGATGCTGGATGGACCGTACATATGTTCCTTCACGCAAGGTGTGGAAAATACAAGTACCATCTTTTGACCCGCTGATAACTATATCAAGTTCTGTACTAACAAATAAGCATGTGATGATGTCATCATGACCACAAAGGATATGGAAGGGGCTTTCAATGACGACATAATCTTTTCGGGGCAACTCAGTTTGAATATTTCGGGATCTCCTCTCTATGGATCTACCCTTACATGTTCGCCATACCATGACTGTCGTATCATAACTTCCAGTAGCAAGGATATTTCCATCAGATGACACTGCAACAACAATAAACTCTAGTTAGGGTAAAAAGAACTGAACGCAACAGCTACATATGTACAAATCATAGACAGATATTCGATGAAGCATTAGTCAGATATTTGACAAAAACTGAGATGGACTGAGAAAAGAATTACATCATCTTGACCTTCAAATGAGTACTCAAGCAAAACTTGAGGACAGCCTAGTCTCACGGGATTTAAAACCTTAGTTGAGACAGATCAGGTCCTTGACGTTGGTCCTCGAAATTGTATAAACTTGGGTTTACACTGATAGATGTGGCATTCAATGCACAGCTGCACCTAAAGTTAAAAAAAAAGGGAATACAAGAGCACCAACCCAAAGACTTCTTGAAAACTTCAAAGATCTAGTATTTGAAATCAGCTCCTCTCTTTTTTTCCGATTGCAAAACCCAGTATCGAAGCATTTTCAAAATTCGACAACTTGTTGCTCACCAACCATAGGAAAGTTGAGCAACATTTAATGGTCACACAAGGCTTTGTTTGCTTCCCAACTCCCAGTGGCCTCATATTATTAAAGCATCTGATTTATGGTTAATTTGTTTCCGAATAACATTGACCACATTATCTTTTTGCAAATAAACAGTCACAGAAAAGTTCTTCAACCTGTTATTTCCTTTTCACCTCCAAACCTGTCTCATGATATGCTTAGATTTGTGAGGAAAGCATTGAATGTTAAAGCCAATGCAACTTCAACTTCATCCTGTTTGATGATCATGGCAACAGACTACAGATAAGTAGGAGAGGTGGCAGCAGGATAAGGAAAAACTTAGTTTTGAAAGCACAAGGTTCATGTAGTTACCCGAGAAAACAAACAAACTATAATTGTGCCCTGGGTGACACATGAAGAACTTCAGAGAACCAAGTGCAGTTCACACTGAAGTACCAACAACAAACAAAGAGCCACCCTGTACTAGATAAATGACCATGACTACAATGCCACAAATAAATTGATTGAAGCAAAAGAATACAAAAAACAGAACAGAATTTGATTGGACAGAATATACAGCGGAAAATCTTGGCACTAGGGTAACATGCCAACTCCACTTCTTTATGGCTGCTTCATGGAGAAGGTTGAGAAGTAAGGAGTTGTTAGAGTTTTATATTTTGTCATCCTATGTGATACTAGCACATTTCAGGAACATGTGTGAACTCAGACCACCACTGTTTGACAAAGACCTTAGTTCTGCATTAATTTTGTGAAACCAAGATTATATTACTGAAACACAGCTTAGATTTATATTTGCAAATTTAGCATGGTCACAGGAAAGGAAATGCAGAATTTTTACAGAAAGAAATCGTATAATGAAACTCAGATCAGTCTTGCAGCTAACCTAATAAGGTCTCTATTTGGAATTTGTTATGAAGTGTCTGTTGCACCCTGCCACTATCACCAAGTTTTCTAGAGCAGCTATCAACTATCTTGCAGCAGGCAGGGTGCAGAATGAACATTTCACTGCCTTGTAACATATGCACTCTTTTATCATGACCATATTAACATTAGGTTTCTATGGAGTTCAAGACATCGACATCTGATGTAGCTTAGTAGTTAATTTTAAATATATTCAAATTTTCGATATGACGAAAGAGGCAGCATATACGCACATTTTTGTTAACTGCTACCACAAACTTGACACATGTTTAACTTAGAGATATGAACTCTTATCAAACTAGAGGACAGATACTGGTGGTTGAAGTATATGCGAAATACAAGCAACAGTTCAGGAGGGTAGTCAATGGGTATCCATAATAGAATTACCTGCAAGACAACTGACAACATCTTTGTGCTGTCGGATGCGTTGCACAATCCTTCCATCATTTAGGGATATTACTTGGAAGCTATTATCCCAATTGCCACATGAGATCAAATAGTTTTCATTAGGATTTTGCATTGTTGCCAGGCACCGTCTTCCAAATTCAATATTTTCAGCCAAGGGAGTACAAATTTTCCGAGGAGGAAGAACATCAGAACCAATTCCAAAAAATGGTTCCTAGACAAAGGAGAAAAAAAATATATATTAAAAAGATATTCAAAAATACTTAATATTCAAATATATTTACTTACAAATGGTATCATTACCATACTAAACAGAATAAGTGATAATACTACATCATAACACAAAAAATGACAACTGAGTGATCAATGAACAAAACCTGGGATCCAGAAAATGTGAAGTTTCCACCGGACTGCAACTGTGTTGTCAACCACAATTTTATTGACAAGACTAACCCTTGGTTCACCATGACAATATTTGAGTCCACCAAACCAATAAAAAGTATAGCAGATGGGGGATTGGTTGCAATAGGAGTAATGGAAGTCAATGTTATTGATGCAGGGGCAAAGTATAAGGGATGAGCAATAGGAATTGGAGGCCCTCTTCTTGGATGTTTTTTACGAAAAATTTGGACCGGTGTCTGGCCAAAATTTGCAATCTGGTCTTCAATTGCAGATTTTTGCAATATATCATCCATGTTCTCCAAGTCAACAGCACCTTCATATGTTAAATAATAAAATATATTTGCTGCCTGCCATCAAATATCACTTCCACAAAATTAGTGAACTTAAACTACAAAAAATTCGCAAGTATTGCAGAAAGTCAATAGTCATACCTCCACAGCAGGCTTTCCACGTTGCTTGTAACCAAACACCAAATCAATCCAGTGATGGAGATTAGAACTCACATATTCACTCTCTAGGGCTTCTCGATTCCTATGTATGAATTCTTCAGGAGAACCCTGACACAATGATTTCAAATCCAGAACGAAAATGAAAATAGAAGAAAAGTAAAGAAAATAAAGCCTAACTAATTATCTCTTGGGTGTGACGCCTAAAGAAAGTCATGATTCCATGTACAATATACTTAATCAAGCATCAACAAGATCTCATTTGCTCACTCCATGCATATATTTATGTTAGCATGAGATGTTTGATCCCTATCCATGTTGGATCCACGTATGGTTCCTATCATAGAATGCTAAACCATACCGGCGGCCAACCGGTGGTTCGGACATTTGATTTAGAACGCCTACAAAAATAGAGCGAGAGAGAAGGAGGGAAAGGCCAGCAGTGGCCTGTCGAGGCCTTTGGGGCTCCGCGATCCTCCACGAGAAGAGATTAGAGAGAGAGAGGGAGAGGGAGAGAAACAAAGGGGAACGCGGCAGGAAGGCTGCCGAACGATCGAAATTGATCCCGTGGATGCTGCAGGTTCAAAATAGGGGCGACTCACCCAGTTCATCACTTTTTTATTTTTTTAATGTGATACACAGTGAAGCCGACAAACCGATTGCAGGCTTCATTGTGCATCACGTTAAACAAAAAAAAAAAAAAGCTATGAACAAGGGTGGGTCGCTCCTGTTTCAAACCCACAATGCCCATGGGATCGATTTCGACTGTCTGACAACCTCCCCACCACCTTTCCCTCCCTCCATCTCTATCTCTCCTCTCTCTAATCTCCTGTCGTGGAGGACCACGGAGCCCTGAAGGCCTCTGTGGCCCTCCAATGGCCATCGTCGGCGTCTCTATTGGCCACTTTTTTCTTTCGTCCCTCTCCCCCCCCTCTCTTCCTCTCCACTTCTCCCATGTTTTCATGTCGGTTCAGACCTGATATAGAGGCATACTGACTCATACCGCCAACCGGCCGACATGAGGTCCGGTTCCGAGTCGGCGAACATTGATTCCTATAACAACTGAGCCTCCATGTCAAGAGAATCCAAAGGCTATGAGTTTCAGATTTTCTTGGAATCTACAAGAACTTGTCATGTAAAAGTCCTTAATTAGGTGACGTTAAGATTGCATGCAGACTTGACCTAAACTCATGTTAAGATCCTAGGAAACTCATACTGTTGCATTTCTTATTGAGTGCTGATGATGTTGCAAATCCAAAATTTATCACTTTGCAGGACAAATATCATATCTGGATTTATTTAGAGATACATGATTTATTAGATACAAGAAGATATATTAACCGAATGCACTCAAGCAATTAAGCAGTATGAAAGAGGTATTTTGTTTATATCATGTACTTCAAGAGTAAATTAAGCAAAAGCTCCACCACCCACCACCAAGTGAATATTTGAGAACTCCATCAAAAGAAGTAGGGTAAATGATATTTACTGATTTTGAAAGGTCATATTACAGAAATCTCTAATAATGCATATGCAAGGACATGAGTTTCCTCTACCAAAAGGGGAAAAAAAGACACAAATGTCCACAAATTTAATGAAATAGTTATAGGGCAAAAATTTGTAAAAGATGAAAGATCATGATTAGGGCATAAATCATGAAAGTGGAACAATTTCTGATCAAAGATTTCCAAAATCCCCATTTTTTCACAAAAATGTCTCGGGCCAAAATATAATGTGACAAACAATTAATCATTTAAGCAATCATGGCCACATTGGCGAGAGAGATGAAATATACTCCACTCGAGATGAACTACTCTCGAGATGAGATATCTACACTTTGATTCCAAAATAAAAAACAGAACATCCAAATCAGAGATTCATACAAATTGATCATAATTTATACCACTAAAACCTATAAAACAAAAATCACGCTTTTGCTTGTTTCTAACCGATGCATCGAGTGGGTGCAAAAATGAATGGTTGAAAGCTATGGTTTGCTGAACCGTTCGGTTCGGTTCGGTTCGGTTCGGAGTGTGCCGAGCTGTACCGAGAGCAAACTGATGCAGTTCGGGCATTCGATTCGGAACGTTGGCAAAAATGGAACAAGGAAGAAGGAAAGAGAGGAAAGGAGATAGAAACGCCGGCGGTGGCCCATTGAGGCTGTCGGAGGGCCGTCGAGGCTCCAGAGTCCTTAAGAGAGATTAGAGAGGGGAGGAGGGACAGAGGGACAGAGGGAAAAGTGGCGGGGAGACCACTAGAGGACCGTTGGACTGCGAAAATCTGCCCCAAGGATGCACAAGTTCGAATCGCCCCTATTCATCGCATTTTTTTTAAAAGCATGATTCACAATGGAGCCGGCAAATCCATTGCCGTCTTCACTATGAATCATGTTTAAAAAAAAAAAAAAAAGAGATGAAGGGACACACCCCTATTTCAAAACTGCAGTGTCCGCAGGGAGGATTCTCGCCGTCCAATGGCCACCTTGTGACCTCCCTCCTCGCCTTCCTCTCCCTCCATTTCTCTCCCCCCTCTCTAATCTCTCTCGTGGAAGACCGCGGAGCCTCAGAGGCCTCCGGGGCCCTTCGGTAGCCCCTATCGGCGTCTCTGCCAGCCTCCCTCTCTCTCCCTCCCCCCTCTCTTTTCCTTCCCTATTCTCCCACATATCTGTGTTGGTTTGGGCCCCATACCATCTGACACACGAGCGTACCAACTCATACCATCAGCCAGCCGGCACAGGGTCCGATTCTGAGTTAGCGAACATGAGTTAAAACAATATGAGAATATGTTTTGCTAGGTGGATTTTGCATTTAGATACTGCATCATGCATCTTAGAACACTAGCATAATGGAAACCCTCCATTTTTGTGTCCACATGATATTGTTCAAGCATTTTTAGTTGCATAAACAGTGATCAATGATGTAGATCTTCAAATAGAATTACCCATAATGGAATCAAGAGTAGATACCTCTCCTCTTGAGAGAAGCATAACCCATTTCACACATAGAAATTGCTAAATATATTAGTGCTTATTACATGCTCATATGTATATTTAAGCTAGGTGTATGATATGAAATATTGATCTGTAAAAGGAATCATAAGGAAAATGAATCCCTTGTATGGGAATTTTAGTAACAAAAATTCAAATTTAATGGTTGATAAGACCCTAAGCATAAATTAGAAAGGTATAGGGATCAAGGTTTTAAGTCCCAATGGGATAGGGGCCATCCTATTCTGTTCCTATAAGACAACGAGACTAGGATGGTCGGGACTCCGAAATCCATCCATGCAAGGAGAGAGGAAAGAGGAAAGAATAAAAAGAAAAAAATATGATGAAGAAAGAATGGAAGGAAAGAACAAGAAAAAGGAAAGAAAGAAAAGAAGGGAGAAAAAGAAAGAAAGGAAAGAAGAAAGAGGGGAACAGAAAGAAGTAAAAAGAAATAAAGGGATAGGAAAAAGAAATAAAAGGGAAAGGAAAGGATGGTAGAAGAAAAAGAAAGGAGGGAAAGAAAGAAGAAAAAGAAAGAAAGAAAGAAGGGAGAGGCAAGAAAAAAGGAAAAGAGATAGAAGATATTTATCAGGATGTATGATAAGGACCTCCGCCAAAATAAGGCGAGACAGTGGGGCATCTCATTCCATGGGAAATCAGGACACCTCCATCCATAGGATTTAAAATCTGGAGATGGATTAACTGCTAGTATAGTAATGCCACTTCTTGTTTAATGCCACCGCATGCTTAGGACCCACCTCATGCTTGTCTATTGGCTGCCACCTCATGATTTTTCTACTGAGTTGCTACCTCATGTTTACAATTAGACTGCCACCTCCTGCTTGTAGCACCTCGTGCTGGAACTATCACCTCATGCTAATTCCCTTTAAGCTGCCATCTCAAATTTGTTACACATTATGATAAAGCAGCCATCTCATGCTAGAAATTCAGCCACCTAGTTGAACCTGAACTTGACACCTACCTACTAAACTAGGATGGCTGGACACCTCATGCTAAGGAGGCATCTATAAATAGGATGGTGCTACTCTCTTCTAGTATTTTGCAGCTCTAGAAGTCCCGACAACCAATAGCAAGCAGTTAGTGAAGAAATGATTAGTAACATTTGTAATTATTATACTTTAGCTATATTGGCTAATTAGGTCTTACATGACATCAATAAGATATGTTATATAGACCTATATGTTATTATAAAAAGTGTTCTTAACAATGATGCTTCTTAATAATGAAATTCTCATATTCTATAAGTTGCAATAAACTTTTGGTAAGTCAGTCAACCCCTAACCAGTGGGTATAATAGTTGGTTATCAATGAACCCTACAATAGCTGGTCCAGTGGTCGGTCTTAGTGAAACACTTAGCTAATGGGCCTATTGATCAGTGAAACGCTGATCGGCATGTATAGAAGTTGGTTTATTGAACTTCTAACCAGCAGGTATAATGGTTGGTTACTGACCAGTTGATACTGAAATGATCAAAATGAGTGCTCCAAAGTTTGTGTATTCAGGTGTTTTAACCGTATGCCAGTGTATTCAAGTGTATTTCAATATTCCCTAAATGAATGTTTTCGATAATTTTACTTAAAAACACATGCATCTTGATAGTTTCAAAAGCATTCTACTTTTTACTTTTTTTTTAAAAAAAAGTAGCATTGGTAAATTTACTTAACTGATATCTTTTATAAGATATTCTGTATTGGTAGATTACTTTACCGCTTCCATTGTTGTATTTTTTCAAATACTGTATCATTTGCTATGTTTGGCTGCCTACCAAGCCATGCAGCTCAATCCCCTAGTTGTTAAATTTCAGATTGAAAGACGGATTGACATTAGGCTACTGGCAAAATGAAAGTATTGTTAACATATTTAGTGAAGCTTCCACTACAAAGACTTTGATCCTTCTCTATACTTTAAGGCTCGTAATCATAGAAGTGATTGTATTAGTAAACCTAGGAGGGATTTCTGAGATGCCCCAATACTGAAGGACATGAAATGGGTCATAATATGAACTAGTTTGTGTACTACGAGACAATGAAATGAAGTAGATCATGGTTTGGCTTCAAGGTTTAAGTATTATAAAAAAAAATTGCATGAAAGTTAGCTTGCTCTGTTTGAATGAATGACCATTTATTGTATAACTACTTGCCTCAAGGCTTCAATTAACAATTTTGTGCATCCAGAGCAATAAATTGAGAATTCAGCTTATTCACTCATTGGGACTGTACTCACCCTCGGGACTTGGCAAACCGGTCTCTAGGTCAAGACACACACATACAGACAAAGAGAGAGAGAGAGAGAGAGAGAGAGAGAGAGAGAGAGAGCATAATGAACATAATACTATACATATTTATGTGCATAGACACATATTAATGCAAGGTTCATCAAACCGGTACCAAGATCTATACCAGTAGGCGGCCGGCGACATACGATATAGGTCCATACCGTGCTATTTCAGGATGAACTGCATTTTTTTTTTCTGAATTTTTTGAATTGAAGTTGGCAAATGGTTTGCTGATTTCACTTAGGTTGACAAACAATTTGTCAACTTTAGTTCGAAACAGACAAAAAATAAAATTGGATCCCTTATTTCAAAATAAAATAGGGGTTCCCTATTTTGATTAGGGCTACCAGGCCCTCTCTCCCTCTTTCCAAGCCTTCTCCCCCTCTCCCTCTCTCTCCCTCTCCCTGCTCTTTCTCTTTCCCTCGCTCCTCCACCCTCCCTCCATTTTGAACCAAGGTAATGAACCATGCTGGTAACCAGCCGGTCCGAATTGGTACAACCCAAACTGGTCGATTTGGCACAGCTCAACAAGCGATGATTAATTGCGTGCATAGCTTTTATCCATACTAAGAATTCAAATACCTTTGCCCATGGTGGGAGAGCAACATCACCTAAGGGTTCACCATCTTGCTTAACGCCAAGGTGATAAGAATTTGAATTGATAAGAAAATCAGGCATATAAAAGAATTCAGGTATGAGTTCCTTCACATCACTTGTATTGGACAAGCAGTTACGATAAGTGGCCTCAATGCTTTGGAAAAGACGGTCCGCATGATCAAATTTACCACCCTGTCCAGGAAATACAGAAGATGTATAACTAACATTTACACACATAAGGACTACTGTATATGAAGAAATAAAACATAATCCACACTAGAAGTATTGAAAAAGAAAAAGATCTTCAACATAGAAGTTCACCTAATAAAAAATAAGAAGGAAAAATAGGATAAAAGTCTCAATACCTGCAAGCTACGGTGGAGAGTGGTAAAAGGTTCTAGCCTAAGCAGGTAATAAAGCACAATACCCATGCTGGAATAATGAGATCCATAGTAAAAGCTGTGAGAGCAGAAATGCAACAATGCCATTAGAATATATAGTTGAACCGACATAAGAGATAATAGTATACATTCAAAGGCAACATTAATTACCTAGGAATATCAGGATCACAAAAGTTACGATATCTATCTTCAAAAACCTACACAAAACACAAGAATAAGAATAGTTTAACTAGATGGTCCTCTTCAGGACAAACATGAGCAAATATAGACCACCCACGGACGTTACCTGAAATCGTTTCAAATCTAGTGCACCAACTGGTTTTGAAAGGTCCCTAAAAGTAGTTGACTTGTTAAAATCAAGTATTTCTGATGAATAATCAGCCAACACCCAGGGAAAAACAGGATATTGAGTCAAATCGTTATAAGATCTGCCAGCAAGAGTATTGAGAATCATTACATATTCAAAGTTGCTAATTTCCCTTCTTCTCCAACTTTCCCTAACATTTTCAGCCATCTCAACTGCTACACGTCTATCAATGAAAGAAATAATTCCATTTCTATCTCTGGAGCTTCCTTTCGGGAATAAGGATTCATTCCTGAAAGAGACTACCAATGTTCCAACTTGTTTCGCAACCTTTTGGGAAGCAAAGTTCAAAAAAATAGGAGCAGTTGAATCATTAAAAAAGACCTCGATTGCAGTATATTGTAACAAGTATCGAGTCAAATGAACTGCTTTTATCTGTCAATAGCAAAAAAGAGATTAATAAATGAAAGACTACATAACAAAGTGAATCAAGCTGAACAGCTAGTATGAAATGAAAAATCACAATAGAAGAATTCCGAGTTACATGACCTTGGAAACATTCCATCTTCGGTGGCGTTTGATTTTATTGGGCTGATTATATTTTGAAGCATCTGAGTCCATGATATCAACTGCATTCCCTTTTCCATGATCTGCATCAAGACTTATTGACCCTTTTTGCAGCTTCTCCTTTTGGTTTCCTCCCATTTGGTCATATTTGCTTGAATCTGAGTTTCGGAGATCTTGAAACTTATTGAAAACAGATGATCCACCTGTACCTTCAACTAAAAACTCACCAAAAAAATGCAGTACACTTTGCATGATTGCTAAATGCCCTGCCATTTTTCTCTTTGGTGTTACAAGCACACAAGGAACTTGCAGATGAACCTAGAAAACAAGAAAAACAAATGAGGAACCACATTACATATATCTAAAGTGTTTGATTTTACATTAAACTGGTATACCTCGGTCGAATCATTATCTGTGGTACCAGGGGAAAATTCCCTTTTATCCTGAATATTATCCACTTGGTCAGTGCAATCTTTCAGATAATCTGAACGCTGATTATCTAAAGAATTATTTAGGCTGGAGTCAATTGGTGTAGTTAAGTCACTGGCATGCTCGCTTGGCTCTGAATTCCTTTCTTCAGCAATTCCTCGCACCCCCTTTAAAAGAAAGTGCTTCATTTTCTCAGGAATATTAGCCCCACTGCCGGTAGGGCATTCGCTTACAGGTTGGCTGGTCTCAGTGGATAACTTAGTTGTTGAAGAATGACAAAGTTGTTCATCAAATTTATAATTACGCTTGAGTTTGAGTCTGCGTCGCCAGGTATCCTCTGTCTTATCAAGTTTCCAGTGTGTCACAATATTATTTGGAAAAGGATTGGCAGACCATGGACCTCTTTCATCAATCAAAGCACGGAACATATGTATCCATTTATCCTGGCAAAACCAAAAACAATTGTCATGCTCATATAGATCATTTAACTATAATAGCAATGAAACAAAATGAACCAAGGGTTACAGCAATAATTTGCTGGTCTTCATCATAAGCAAGCCGAAAAACAGCTTTTCTGGTATCATCTGAAGAAAGGATTGCATTCATGTTAGACTGAATTTCATCCTCCAAGGTCTTCCATTGGTTCATCTCTGTAAGAGAATGCTCATCAAGTTTAACATGAAACTCCTGCAACTGCTTTATATGGTCATCCTTAATAGACTTCAGGTATTTTGCCTCATCAACTGCCTGAGAATGAAATAAAACATTTCAAAGCTTGTTGCACAGAAAATGCTATCAGATGAGAGATCATTGTAGTGCCACTGCATTTATATGCTTTTTGAATAACATTTTGTTCTTTTACAGAGTAAATGAAACCCAATCATTTAGCATTGTTTCATGCAGGAAAATAACCAACATTCTGAGAAAGCATGGTTTGCTTTATCATAGCATATTCACATATGGAATAAAGTGTCACGTGCTGGTTGGCAATGGATAAGTGCATACTTTGCAGCACCATACCAGCATGTGGAAGGAATGAGGTCTGGTCTTTCAATCGAAAGACCATCTTTGGTCTTTTGCATGTACATAAATGCCTGATCATGCTCTAGAGCCACTTTAAGATGCATAACAGTGAATGATCGCACATGATCATGCATGATCGCAGATCACACATCTCAAAGCATGATTTGGCATTTGTGCAAGTGTGAAAGACCAAGATGGTCTTTCATACAAAAAGGCTAACCTGGTCCCCATGTGGCATTGGCATGCTGTTGGCTGTGTCATCGAAAGATCATCTTTGGTCTTTGCATGTATGTCATTGGCATGTCATGGTACCAATATGAGCTAGCACACCACAGCATCAGGACATGATAATTAAATCCTTGATATTATTCTCAGCATTGTGGAAAGCGTTGTTGCCTACCATGTTTCTCACATATGGTAATAAATCTTAGAGAGGTAAATAATTCAAACATGAACTCTGAACATGTGCACACAACCAAGATAGTCAGAAAGAAAAATCTATGACATACCGATGCAAGAACTCGGTCTCTTTGAATTAGATTATAAATGAATCCAGCTTCCTTCGTGTTGCTGCTAACTTCTACTGAATCATCCCGACCCATAATACTAGTGGCAAGCATAGACTTCCCAAAGCTGACAGTTTCAAGAATCAGGTGTGATATAACATGAAAACGAGCTCCATCATCCAACATTCCATACTGTGATCTCAGTGCGAGTAAACTCCTGTCAAAAAGAAAATTAAAAGTGAACCCATATTGGAACAATAGAATAAGTTTTCATTTTCTAACTTCCACACATGAAAAGATTATCTGTAACCACTTTTAGAAGAATTTGAATTAAAACAAGAATATTAGTGAAAACATACCAAATAAAAAACTGCAGCTTGTTCCTGCTTTGATCATCATCAGATGAAAGAAGACATGGCAGCAGTGAAATAAACTGTTGAACACATCTTGATGCACTTTCCAGACTAGCTTTACAAAGGTACAAGATTACAAGATGGAAAAGAATTCTTGGGCACCTCTCTCCTCTTAACAGCATAGCTTTGTCAACATATTTGTTTGCCTTTCCACCCAACGCATTGCCAATTCCTCCGGATACAACTACAGCAGCCATTTCAGCAGCAGGAATGTTTAAGGACTCTACTAACCCAAGTGCTCTTTGTCCAAAAGATGGGCCTCCCACAGCTGAACCTTTGGGTAACATCTTACTTGGCCCTTTCCCATACATTTCACTAATAAGAATCCATGTTTTATCATATAAATTCCACCACTCATTTACCATCTCATCAAATTCCTCAGTAGCAGACAGTTGAGTCGATGGAATTCTGAAAATTGCAGAGTTCAAGAGCAAAAAAATTGATTATACATAACGGTAAATGCTAAAGGAGAATAGAGAATAACTGTAGTTAAGATGGTAATATAAAGTCAAAGCTTTATCATCTTAACAATGAGTATAATGAGAATCAAAATGAAGTTAAAAAAAAAAAAATACCGGACCATTTGATGTGAAAAGACTGATTTAAAAGCAAATCATGATTTAAAATTAAAGCAGAATCTTGAAGATGTGTAGTTGTAGAAGGATGGGTTTCAAAAAGTATGTCCCCAAAATCTCTAAAACTCAGACTTAGTAAATATATTTCTACTTGAAATACACGACCTTTTGGTTATACCAAACTATCTAGGATAATTTGTTCGTGTAACGTAAAGGATAATGATGTAAAATGATGTACCTGGGCAATATACTAATACAATCTATGCTGCATTCCAGAAATAGTTAGGCACAACTAGGAATATAATATGTCACAAAATGATCGCTTAATGTTTCTGTAATTACAAACTGAACAGGGCAACAACAAGCCAAAGGGAATACACATTCAAGAGACATACAAGTAAAGAACTAAATCTAGCCTATCACCCAGGTGATTACATTGAAAAGTCGCAAAACAACTGTTTGCTTAATATTAAAATTTTACATTACTGTGAAAAAGTTAATGTTTTAAGATGACTCAAGACGTGCACTTAACTGTACACAATTGCAGAGTTCTTATTAACAATAGAAACACTATTAGCACATAGTGGAAAATGTATATTGGAAATTTTAATATTTATGCTAATTCTAAAGAAAGTGTAGCAGAACTAATAAAATATAATTGATGTCCTATTGTTCAAATTGCAGAGATTTCTGCAATTACTTGGTCGTCTTGTATCCAGGGTTCTAACACAGTGATCTTGTGAATTAATTTATCTAACAATTAATTTAACCCCCCCCCGCTAGAGAGAGAATCTGTGAGCAAGTGCTTGTGTCTGTGTGTACAACTGACACAAATCATATACATATGCACAGTTGACATAAAGTTTGTGTGTACATGACTACATGTACATGTGTCACTATTCATATATAATCCAATCTGGTTTTTCTTATGTGTCCAATGACATATCTAACATTACATAAGCATTCTAGAAACTCCATTCCAAATGCTAGAACCAATTCTAGTCTCCTGCAAGATGGAACACCAAGAAAGCAAGTAACCCTTTGCCATTTGAGCCGAAGGAAAAAACATATATCAATGCATATGTCAAGTACAGATTCTATCTTTTACAGTTTATTCTGAAAATAGATTTCTACCGCTGATGATTCAATGACTTCTAGTTCTATAAGTTGTTCCTTGAGAAGTGGCCTGTTCACCTACAGTTGCCTATGCTATAGCAAAGGTTTGTCGCATCAGGTCACCTATGCAATTTGACAAATAAAACACACCAATATATGTGCATGTGCAAGCATGCTAGCCTTCATTGTGGTCACCATGATGGTTTAAGACTCATCTGTTGCCCAAGCAACTAGCTACGCATCCACCCATGACCCAACCACTAGTAACAATGGTGATTGGAAGATAAGAGCTTCACACATGGAGCAGGCTCATCAAAGGTTTGACTGGATGCACACAATCCTCACACCAAATTAAAACCCTTTGTTTTTAGAAACAAATAAAAAAGGTGCTACAATGACATCAATAACCATGCAAGGCCAAGCAACATCATGCAACCCTCTCTAGTTACAATATTAGAAAAGTGACACTCAAAAGGGATGCCATATTTGTAAAGAGTTTTGAATTAGAATTCATTTCATTAACTAAACTTCTGTTCACATCTAGCTATTAAACTAACTCAAACTTTCACCATTTTCTTTTGGGCTTAGCACAAATATTAATGGTTTGACGAAATGGGTTGAGATCTCAAATAATCGCAACAGGAAAAATTGTCATGTTAAATGGATTATTAGAGAAGAAATTGGTTTAGGGATGCAATGGTGCAGTAAGATAGCAATGTCGAGGAGGTCAATATCAAAAAGTTAAAAATATCATAGGCTGTATTAAAGGACAAGACATTTTATCCACAATGTTCACAAACTTGCAGAAAAATAAAAGTTTGTTTGTCCAATTATGACAACAACATCAAGGTGGTCACTGAAATATTAGCTACCCAGGCTGATAGCATCGAACCAAACGGGGGGGGGAGGGGGGGGGCGGACCAGTGCGATTCACCCCCCATTTTTGATAAATGAACCAAACCGCACTGAACCGAACCGGGGGGGAACCGGTGTGGTTCACCCCCCATTTTCGGTAAATGAACCAAACCGCACCGGACTGAGCTGGTGCGGTGCAGTTCGCTGCCGAACCACTTGAAACTGAGCGGTTCCACTCGGTTCAGGTCGATACGGCTCGAAATCGAGCCGTACCAACAACACCATGTGGGAGGGGGGGGGGGAAGAAGTGAGGGGTGGGAGGGCCCAGGGGGAGTGGCTTTGTCTCCCTTCAGCCTAAGATCCTGAGAAACTCAGAGAGCAAACTCTCAGGTTCGCAGAGTTTGACAACGGGTGCGATGGCCTCCCAAAAAAAAAAACACGAGAAAAAATTCCACAACTCCTTTGACGGGGTAACAAATTTCAACCGAAAGTAAGATAATCCTTCCTTCTGTCGCTAAATATTTCATTTTTTCATCTTTTTTTGGCCAATAACTGCTAAAATGTAGAAAAATAAGAAAAATCATGCCAAAATTTGTGATTTTGGTATGATTTCACTATATGTTGTAGATCATTATACGATTTGTATGATGATACTCAAATCATTAATTTTTGTTAATTATTTTTTTAAATATATATATATTAAAAATTATTAAAAAAATTAAATTAAAAAAAATATAATATCAAAAAAATTATTAAACTGTCGTATTTTGTTAAACTTACAGAAAGAATAAGAACAAGGATCCAGAGCGTGACATTAGCTGGGAGCATCGCGAGCTGTTCTCAGCTTGGCACCGTTGAAGATGCAAATGGTGCGACACAGAGTTCAAAAGAAGATGGGTAACTAAGTTGAAACAGCATTTGATTGGTGGTTATCGAAATGTGGCCATATATCGAAAATGCCCATAGGAGGTCCGATAGCTTATGAAGTACTTCACTGATCAGAAAGCAGTGAAAGAAAGAACAAAGGAGAAGAAGGCAAAGGTGGACCGTCGAGCTGGAGAGCCACCTTCCTATCATTCCTAAGAATCAGAAAAGGCCTCTGCTCTATGTGACAAGGCAAAGATGGGACTGTCATTCCAGCAAATCTGGATGATCAGTACAGGCTGGAGAAGATGGCTAGATATAGAGAGCAATTTGGATCGTCATTCCATGAATCAGGGTCCGACTCTGCGACCGCTAGAGAGTCTGAGTTCAGGAGGACCACCTCTATCAGGGAGCCAGTCAATAGAGGGAAGAAGGGTATTTCATCGATACTGGGGCATTTGGCAATAAGAGATCTGATTGAAATTCCAGCTGAGGCCACTATTCACGATGTGGATCCACATGCTTTTCCTAGCAGGGATTCAAAGTAGCAAAGGGTTGACACTGTGCTGAAGAAGGATAAGAAGAAGGGTATGTGGCGAGCTATTGGATCATGATTTCATTTTAGCCATATTCCAGCAAATACAGTGGGCAATACTTACTATTGACCTGTCATTTCAGCAATACAGACTGCCGGCCTCGGTGTAGATCCCCCAGCACCCAGCGATATCCATTGTCAGCTTTTTGATAGCAATAAAGAAGAGTTGGAGAGATGGATCTCTTCTTACAAGAGTAAATGACCCAAATACGGATTGACGGTGATGTGTGATGGTTGGACCGATCCTACCAGACGGAGTATCATAAATTTTTTGACATATTATGATGAAAAAATATTTTTTCACAAATCAATTGATGCTTTAGATAGAGTGCACGATGCCGCATACATCCTTGGACTGATGGAGGAGGTGATTGATTCAGTTGGAGAGCAGAATGTTGTGTAGGTCGTCACAGATAATGGGCCATAATATAAGGCCACTGGCGAGTTATTGATGGAGCAACGATCGCATATTTACTGGACACCATGTGTTGCACATTGCATTGACCTCATGTTGATGGATATTAGAAAGCTTCGTAGAGTACAACAGGCAGTGGATACAGCTCAATCTATTACTAAATTTATCTGCAATCATACATGGGTGCTGTCATTGATGCAGAAATATACTGGGGGAGAGATTTTGAGATCGGATGTCATACGATTTGCTACAAACTACATAGCACTTGATAGCCTTCTGTAGAAAAAAGCAGCCTTGCATAAGATGTTTGTCAGTGTCGAATAGCAGGAGAGCAGATATGCGATGATCGGCACTGAAAAAAATCATGTGGAGAACTTGATGACCAGTCAGTCATTTTGGCAACGGACTGATAAAATAGTGAAAGTTATCAAGTTATTATATGAGGTACTTCGTGTCGTAGATAATGAGAGATATCCCCAGATGGGCTTCTTATATTGTATGATGGAGAGGTAAAACAACAGATCAGTGAGATAGATCCCTACCATCCCCGAGAATACAGCAACATCATTGAGCGTCACTGGGATTATCAGATGGATAGAGATTTGCATCTAGCCGATAAGCATGAATTCAAGAATCATCTGAAATTTTTTTTCTTGCACTAGTATAAGTTTACTTAATCATTTGTGAAATTTATTTTCAACTTACTATTTGAATCCAAGATTCTAGTACAGCATATCCGGGATAGATATGGATAATGACCTCCTCATTACGCTCCGTAATGTTATATATAAGATGGTGTTTGATCCCGAAATCGCATCTATGTGACTGCAAGAGGTATGTTAGGTCAATTAAGATGCGAACATTTAATTTAATAATATATTTGTTACTAAAATAAACATATTTTTCACAGACGAAACAGTTTAAAGGAGACAGACAGCTTTGGAGTCTCATCGACTGTTGTAAGCAAAAAGATGAATTCAGATAAATTATATATCAACAGTGAGGACTTTATTGAAATTATATGACTACTAATATCATAAAATTTGATATATAATTTTGTTTAATTTTGTGACAGCTGAATGACAGATCCATTTTGGACAGTTCGCACCAAATTTGAAAAGTGTGGCTATCTGCATTTTTTTCAGACGATCTTCTCTAGTAATGTGAGCACAATTGATCGACTTTCACCCTTATCCACAGCAAACAGAGATTGTCTGACACAAAAGCGCCTCAATGATTTTATTTATGTGCACTATAATTTGAGATTGAGATTAAAATGTGTCCAGAATGAAGTACAGTTGAAGTATACGAATCTGATGATAGATGATTATGCCATTGATGATGAGGATCTGATGATTCGACTTGCAAGTCAGCAGCAGAAGCTGAAACTTGATGAGCCAGGATCCCCTCCACGACCAGCCAATGTAGTAGCTAGAGAGATCAGGGTAGATCTAGGATAGTGGATAGAAAAAAATATTTCACATAGAGTTCTAGCTGATCAGCCACAGCCTGAGGGATTACAGAGGAGTCATTCATCACGTGACTCCATATTCGAGTTATCCGGCCAGATATTTGAGCGAAAAATGCTGGGACGAGGTCAATCACAGTGGGACACCGAGGGAGCTCAAAAAGGTAAAGAAAAAGGAACGACAGTTGCAGCACCCTCGAGAGTGCATGAGTCAGTTGGCTCAGGTTCAGAGACCAGCAGCAGTGAGAGATGGTAGCAGTTATAGATCTGATGATCAGGGAGGGGTTGGAGGATATGAGACCACTATTCATAAAACAGCCGCAGGATGGCATTTGATTCACCATTAAGTCCCAATTTACACATACTACAGAAGATAGGGACCACGGTGAACGATCTGATAGACCCTGTGAGAAGATGATCTCATATAGATGACGGCCTCTCAGAGGTCGTCTAGGTCATGATACAGCTGCAGATGATTTTGCACGTGTAGAATCCATGGATGTATCTGGATCATCCTCGTATTATGGATCCTATCACCCGCATGCAGCTTATGATCCATATGGATATGGTGTATCCGAGACATCGGCTTCCAGTGGCTACTATCCTATGCAGTCCGGAGCATTTTATGGATCGGATTTTGCTACTGACATATTTGGATGAACCCCTCCACAGCCATACCATCATCTCGAGGATACCTCTCAGAGAGTTTGAGCAAGAAATCTGATACGTCTTACAATCCAGAGAAGATATCTTATGAAATGAATATTCAGGATTACAGTGCTACTTGATTAGAGGGATAGACAGATATTCCTCCGGAGTATGCAGATGATCCGGATATCTACAAGCAACACAGACACTCGACGAGATATTAGATAAGCAGAGATCCTGAGGTTAGCATATTATTCTTTGTAATTTACACTTTGGATATATTTAATGTATTGTTTTAGTCTTTTAGACTTTTTTTTTGGATGGTACAATTATTATATGGCATAAATAAACATTAATTTGGATATAAAATAATTTTAAAAGTAAAATAAAAAAAATTGAAATCAAATTCAACTAAAAAAATCAAAAAACAATGGTGGCGTACCGGTACCAAACCGGTATACCACCGCATACCGACACGGTATGGTACAGCATGCGGTACTGTACTGTACCGCATCAAAACCGGTATGGGGCTCGGTACCGGTTCTGAAATCCTTGGATAGAATAGTGCTTCTTAATCATAACTGCAGTAATATGAAGCAGATAATCGGTCAACATTACATGGCCATCATTTATGCTAGAGCTGATCAAACATCGGGCCAGGCTGGGCTCGAGTCAAGCTCTACTATAGTATTTAGGCCCAATGTTTATGCTTAGGCCCAGCCAATCCTGAAATGTCAATACCAGACCACCCAGCAGACCTGGTATTGATATATTCATTAACATGTAGTATAAGATTTATTGTAATATATAATTAGTTAATATAATTAACATATAATATATATATATATATATATATATTAAATATATAAAATTATCTCAAGCTAGACCAGGTGGGCTAGTTTTTAATTTTCCTAAGCCAAGCCCAATTTTCAGATCAGGTCTGTTTAATTGTCCAAGCCCATCCCACGGGCCTATTTTTAGTGTCCAACCAGCCAAATTTCATGCTGGGCTGGGAGGGCCAAGCGGGCTGGGCAAGCCATCAAGGCCATGATCAGATCTAGTTTAAGCACATGCAAACAAGCATGACCATGTGCATACTCCTCATATACATGTGTCATCCCCAAGTAACAACCATGACATAAAGCAAAATCTACACAATAAAACTAGAAGTGTCACCTTGGAAGTTGATCATCATGCACAAGATTTAATATCTCAGTTACGGCAGAACTGATATCTTTTTGACACTCTGTTTGTAGGCCGTCAGAAGAAAAGCCCAAAGAGATTCCAACGCCAGGAAACTACAAAACACATAAAAGGGAGACTTGAATGAGAATACGAAATGTATAAGAAGGAAAAGAGACAGTTCCGAGCTTACAAAAGAATATAAATTGCAGTGACTCGGACAATAATGATCACTTCAACAAAAACTAACAGTTCAAAGAGAAATTATTCTTTATTGAATACCAGAAGTTTAGTGCTACTTTCATTGATAAGAAGCTCGTCAACTAGTTTCAGAAGATATAGTGTATTATCACGACATGGTTGTGAAATTAATATGTTTTCTTCAGAAGATACTTCAATCAGACATCCAATAGTATCTTCAAAAATATCCCGAAGCAAACGTGAATATGGCAGTCCTCCCTGTAGGTGCAAACAAAATTGGAACTATCACTACCAGAAAATTGAAAAAATATTCATCCAGAAAATATTGTAGAAATAATTCTTCATACCTGTTGAAATTTAAGCAGTAGAAAATTTTTAGTCTCCTCCAACTGATGCCAGCCACCTTTTACAGAATATAAATAGTGAGAAAGAACAACACAGTATAAGTTTCTCACAAGAACTAATTCATTAATCATTGAACTATCAGCTTGGACTTTGGACACCATATTGTAGTTTTTAAAGACATCAAGCCTCACAGATGTTTCTAACCAGGAAGCCCAACCATGTTCCTGCTCAAAACATTCAAAAAAATCACATGCCATTTTTTATTTGTCAAATTCTATGTAAAAAGATTTGAACTATCAGCAGTACCATCAGGGCTTCAATATTTGAAGGATTTGAGTCAAGCAGATCAAGAAGATCCCTTAAAATTTTAGCCCGAGTTGAAGTATCCTTGCAAATTGCCAAATATTTGAAGATGCAAACTAAAATCTGAGGAAGGAAAAAATGAGAAGAGAAGCCTGTGGAGCTATTTTTCTTATTCTTTAGCATTTCTGAATGACTATGTTTCTGTAAGACCTGTAAAGAAAATTTTGATCCAGCAACAATTAGAAAAAAAATATTCCAATAAGATATTATCATTTTAAAACTGCATAGATGCTACATTAGCTGATGCCGTAGTAAACAACTAAATAAGAATTAAACACTCAACATACTCGATGACATTACCTGTTTAGGACTAGCACCCCCAAGAAGAACATCAAATAGCATGGCACGTAGATGATCTGACAATGGAAATTTGAAAATTCTTTCAGATATTGCAGAGAAAATTGGTTGTAGCCTCATGGTACCTCCTTTCTTTTGACTTTCAGAGAGAGATTTAGACCGTCCGACGGAGAGGCTGAAAAACTTTGTTCCTTTCTTCTCAGATGGAAGTCCCACCAAGAGTTTCCCAAGAAACTGCAATCCTAGCAGCCTGATTGTCTCCAGATCCCTGAATCACCAAGTCAGAAGAAATATAATATGCTGAAATTCTCTTACAAGGTATATAAGTCATGACAAGCAGACAACACTATGCATAGAAAACTGGATATACTGAAGCAGATGACATTTTGACAATTCCAAAATGTATACAAAATGAAACTTGATCAGTTGATCTAAACCACATATTGTAATTTGAAAACACAAATGTATACTAGAATAACCTTCAGCTAATTGGATTTTGCAAATTGCTAAAAGTGACCTCTCCATTGACCACTCCCAATTGGATACTGATGTGGCACTCCTAGAATGGCCAAACCACATTTCAACCCCATTTGGAACCAACCTACTTATGTGCATTGCACCAGTACCTGTCACATAGGACCATCAATGATTCAAATCCCATGGTACAGGGTCATCCTAGTTGGTTCATGGAAGAGGATGCGCTGCTACCTTATCCCGACAATTAAGATGCAGGATGACTCGGAATGTGCCGATGGTCCAAACCCAACACAATTGGGATGGTGAATGGTGACTATCCAAAGATGTTCCACTGTAAGACAAAACCTTCGGACCAATGAATAGAGTGGTAACACGTAGAAATACTCATAATTTTTATGGTATCTGACATTATAAAATTATAGTTGAGAATTGAGATCATGTTCATCTTTCTATAGCGCTAACCTTAAAAATATGAAAAAATAGAAAAGAAGACTAGAGGAGAAATGAAAATATAGCCAAACGAAAATATTCAAGCACCAAACCTGAATAATACCATGTTGCGAGCCTTTAGATATATCCAAGGGCTACAAAACTGACCTGAAACACCTGGTTGAGGGCATACCATACTGAACCAGTGTGGAACAAAGTTGATTTGCTGGTTCAGTACAGGAACTAGTCCATACTGGTCTAGACCGGTGTGAACAGAGCAGAATGATCCTGTTTCGCTTGGATCAACCCGTACCACCCAGTTTCGGGTAATGCCATCATAAAAAGTGAGAAAATAGAAGCTAGAAAATATCTCAACATGGAATGTGTACCATACTGTACCAACTGCACCATACTGAACCGGTAACATACTGATATGGTATCCAATAATGAGATCACAGACCATGGATATCTGCCATGCTGTTGTTTTATCAAATGTATTAGTCCAAAAGCATCGCAAAAGAAACTCAAATAACGAAATGCATTGGTAGAGTTGGTGATGATACTTCAAAGAGAAGACACTTACGTAGGATCTCCACCATAAAATTAATAAAAAGAACTCTAGTCCTTCTTGCCAAACTTTAGTCATATTCTTATTTTTTCAATAAATAATTTTTTTGCTGGAAGCAACCAATAGTATACCCTCAAACCAAGGATCAAAGTATGGTTCATATTGGTCCAAACCAGCCAAACCATACTAGAGCATGACTGGTGGTACTTGGGATGCTAGCAGCACCTAGTTCCAAGCAGAACTAGGTCATTCTAGTATGTACTGCATGGTACCAGCTGGGACAGTCCAGCACTTCAAAAGAAAGCTAGAAAGCAGAATAGCTGCTTTTTTCACAAGTTTGATCAAGGAGAAGATGGAGACAAAAGAGGGTTTCTAGCACTCTCTTGCCCAGAACTAGCCGGTTCATGTGGAGCAAAATGGTTCTGAGCATAGAAACCCTTCCATACAGGGTATCAGAATCACCCCTCCCTTCTAAAAAAATGTCATGTGAAAATGGCTGAAAATAACCAAATTTGGCACACATGCTTGCAAATTTCCTCTCTTAGGCACGAATTTCGTATGTTGTAGGCGGGGAATCAACATACAACACATTATTGACTGCATTTGGTGCATTGCCAAGTAGTGGTAATCTGGATTACCTGCAATCTGGATAGATTGCCAGTAATATTGATTACTGTGTTTGGTACATGCAGATAATGTTGCAATAAAATTACTGAGAACCTTGATTGACATGTTTGGTATGACAATCAGATTATTGGTAATGTAACATCAAGTTCTTAAAATATCCTAAATCAAACTTATTAAAAATCACACCCCATGCACAAATTTTTAATTTTTCAAAATAAAAGAACAAAAATATATTATAATATATAATATATTATATATTATATATATAATATATAATATAATATATTTTTTTTATTTTTTCCTTCTCCTTCCCCCGCATGCCACAACACCCCCCAACCCCCGGCTGCTTTGCCCCCCGACCTCGGCAATCACATCTCCAGCACCGCCCCCCGCCCCTTGCGCCACCCCCTGCACCGTCCTCTGGCCCCCCGGCCGTCTGCGCCACCCATGTCCTCCGCAGCCGCCTCCATCACCGCCTTCACCCACCCGCGCTGCCACCCTCACCCGCGCTATTGGTCCCCCACACCCCACCCCCCACGGCCATCTGGCACAGTGCCTCTGGTAGCGACTGGGGTCGCTTGATCCCCGCCGAGCCCGATCTTTTCCTTCCTCACATTAGACAAAAAAAGGGGACAGCCAGCTCCTTCACGCCATGTCCTCCGCACAGTGACTGCAGGCCACCATTCGGGGAGGCGGCGGCAACTCTGACGGCAACATCTGGACAGTTGGCAGCGCCAGACGCGGCTCGCCGATGGCCCAATTAACCAAACAAACAAAAAAAAGGGAGGGCGGGAGGGGTTGTCGGATCCCGCCTTGATCGACGTTTTCCCCTTGCTTCTTGATGCCTACCTATGGCTGATGGTTGGGAGATGGCAACGGCCCACCGATTCACTGATTTTAGGACCGCTGCTAACTGGATTTTGTGGAGGGCGTCGGTTTTGGCCCCCCCTCTTTCTGCTGCCTATCGTGAGGAAGAAGATCGTCCGAATTTTTGAGGATATTTTTGTCCAAAAAAAATATTACAAGATTACCAAATACGTGGTAATCTAGATAGCCACCCCTCCCCTTGAAAATCCAGATTACCTCATGGGAGGTAATCTGGATTACCTGGTAATTAAGATTACCAATCCAAAAAGCATACTGAACGTGGTAATCTGGTGGGGCCCCTTTAAATTGCCAGCAATCTGGATAGATTGCCAGCTACCAAATGCAACCAATATTTTTTCTTGATTTACTTTCTATTTTTATATTATTATACTTTAAATTTCAGAGATTATTAAGAGTAAATCAAATTGATTTTGGGTAAGATAGTGGTAGCATGTTTGCATTATCGATGTGCAAATGGTACCATAATAAGGTTCAAATTATATTAATTTTGGGTACACATAGGAGCACTTAAACCCAAACTCGAAATTAACATAATTTTAACATTAACCCGATTGGAACATCTCTTTTTCCTTTTTAGGATTCAGACTGGACCCAAATATTGAGCCTAACTTAGATGTCGATGTGCTTGCCCTTAGTGGGCAAATTAGGGAATGGATGTGGGGCAAATGACCGTGTAGGTTTGGGAAAATGGATATCTAAGAAATACTTTAGTGCAGAAGCAGGTATGGTTTGAAATTCTAGGAAGATTCCAAAATGGGTGCATTACTCAGAATAGAAGATTCCAGCTAGAGCCTACCAAGCGCTCAATGTGGAACTAGAGTTGAAGTTATGTTGATGACTTAATGTCTTCATGTCAATCATATGTGCTTTTTCCTTTTCATTTCGAAAAGTGGAAATTGCTTAATCTAATAATATTTTGAGCTCTAAGCTAACCAAAAAACATGCAATAGAAAAACACAAAACAACAAAAAGAAACAAGCTATAAAACAAAAAAAATGAAACTAGTAACAGTTAAACCATATTGAGTGTTAATACAATATTGCACCAAAATTGTATCAGATTGTTCCTAGACTAATATGGTATGGTATAGGTCTCGGTGCTTCAATACTTCAATCCTTACATCTAACTATGCATTTCTAACATTAACACTTGCACCATGGATCATATGATAAAAGCTACATTTGAAGCATTGTTCCACCAATAGTTAGCTTAACCTAATCTCATATGATATCCTCAACTAGGAGGTGGCCCTCTAAAATTGGCTGGTGCTCCCTCAAAGAATGCTCATAAGGTTTACTATTTAAGCCAATTTGTAGGTGCTTGCTCCAAGCAGTATGCATCACTCTTTCACATTCTCGAATACTTTAAGGGGGTGCTTGGTTGCGGAATAAGTGGGGGGTATATCCCTCCAAATAGAGGAATATGCTTGCCAAACACCCAAAAGTATGGATCACCGACTCGAAATCAAACCACGTGCCAGCCTCCTCTATCGGGCCGCACCAGGTCCAAACCAACACGGGGTGAACCGAGGAGGAAAAGAGAGAAAGAGAAAAGAGGGAGGGAGGGAAGAGAGGAAGGCCGACGGAGACGCCGGCGGTGGCCACCGGAGGGCTGCCGAGGCCTCCTAGGCTCCGCAACCCTCTGCAAGAGAAAAATGAGAGAGAGATAGAGAGAAAGGGAGAGGAGGGGAAGGCGGTGGGAAGGCAGCCGGAGGGCCGTCGAATGGTCACCGTGGCTGTCGGACAATCCAAACACCCCCACACCCGCCGCAGGTTTAAAATAGGAGTTTCGCCCCTGTTTTGTCAGATTTTTTAAAAAATCCGATAAGTGAAGCCAGCAAACCCATTGCCGGCTTCACTGTTTCATCAGGCTTTTTAAAAAGTCCGATACATAATGAAGCCAACAATTAGTTTGCCACCTTCACTTACGAAATAGGGACGAAGCCCTGTTTCGAACAACGACGGTCGTGGGGGTATTTTGGACCATCCAACGGCCACGATAGCTATCTGGTAGCCCTTCGACGCCTCCCCACCATCTTCCCCTCCCTCTCCCCTCCCTTCCTCTCTCTTCTCGCATCTCGTGGAGGACCGTGGAGACCTGGAGATTCGGCAGTCCTCTTCTCTCTCCCCATCGATCTTTTCCTTTCCTTTCCTCCTCTCTTCTCTCTCTCCCTCTTTTTCTTTCTCCCTTGCACTATTTTCATTAGCGTTCTGAATTAAATGCCCGAACTGCACAAGTCAACCACTACAGTTTCGCATGCCCCGAACTACCCGGTTCTGCACGGTTTGGTGAATCATGCCCAGAGGGTCATGAAATAGGGGCTTATACCGTGCGAAGATATAAGTGGCCCCCCATAGTATAAGACTATTCAACCAAAATGGTAGAATATACATATACCACAGAGTAGGCTTGCCCCTATTCGCTCCAACTAGTATTTTGCCCTCATCCACTCTATAAATACTCAAAAAAGTAAGAAGGCAATTACGTCTTTATAATAAAATCCAAACTATCATGATGTTCTATGTACATTAAATACACCTTTTTCCTTAACTTACTCCCTGCAGTTATTCCTTCAACCAAATGCCACAATGCACTTATCCTGCATATAGAGCTAATCAAATGTCGGGCCAAGCCCTATAGTAGAAATTAGGCCCAATGGTTATGCCTAAGCTCAATCCTTAAATGTCAATACCAAGCGTGCCCAACAAACCGGACATTGACATATTCATTAACACAGTATAAGAGTTTATTATTATAATATATAATTGGTTAATATAATTAACATATAATATGTATACATAAAATATATAAAATTATCGTGGGTCGGGTCAAGCCAATTTTTAATTTTTATAGGCCCGGCCCGATTTTCTGATCAGGCCTAGTAATTTGCCTAAGCCCGTCCCACAAGCCTATGTAGTGTCCAAGCCCACCATATTTTGGGCTGGGTTGGGTGGGCCATTACGCCTATGATCAACTCTACCTACAGAATAGGCCTATCCCTCCAACAAGACAAGCGATATCCCTTGCCAAAATCTATTATGCAACCAAACACCCCCAAGGAACCACCAATTAAGGTGCTGGGTATCGATCTACAAGACTATATCAACCATGCCAAACTATGTTGGACCTATGCAAGCACAAAGCAAGCATGTGTAGAATGGTACTAAATTGTAGCACCTTGTGTCAAGCGAAGCTACCTCTGGCATCGATGGTCGCAGAGGGAGTGATGTTTGTTTCTTGTCGGTGGTCAACAGCCCAGAGGGGCTCACTTTCTAATTATACTATAATTGTATTATACATATTCTGTAGTTATAATAATATACTACCAATATATAGCAGGAGTTCTGTAGTTATAATATAGGTATACTATTATTACAACATAATTATCCTTTAGTCACACTTTTAACTATACCATATAGCAATAGTGTTTATAGCATCCCAAAGCCATTGTAAATTTGTAACTGTGTCTACAGCATGCCAATCTATGCCATGTGTCAACATAGCACATAACACAATATTTGAATACTTGCTGCTACCATTATCCTATTCTCTTATGCTGCTTTTGAGGAGGCTAAAAGCCTCCACTAAGGCCGACTAGCTTAGGTTAGCAACATAAGTTCACCACTTGCTCTTCTATCTTCCTAGAAAACTAAATCAATTTCTAGAATATAAAAGGAAAGATATTATATATCTTCAAATTCTTGCCAAAAAAGCAAAACCATCTTCAGGTTGGCCCCCCAATCCTCCACAACTACAAGGTTTCAAATCTGATGTGCCACCACAGCTACTTATGGTTAACAATACCACCGTGTCAAAATGGAGCACAATGCAGAGTCAATATGGTACATCATCTCCATCTCTATGTTCCGTTGACTTCATAGAACCCCCAATGGTAGAGATGATGTAAGGTACTCCTTCCTTTTCAATCAAAAGAAAATTTACCAATGGTTGAATATTGTAACAGTTACTTGTAACAACATTAAATATGTAACACAATATCTATAGGATCAATTCATCAATTTTGATTACTAGATTCATACAAACAAACCCCTCCATGAACAAATAAATAGATGATGCTTGGATGGACAACATGACTTAAACACAAACAATCCCAATGTTTTATTTTGCTATCATTAATAGCACAGGCTCAACCAAAAGCACATGAATACACAAAATAGTAATGAACTAATGATCACATTGACATGTCAAAGACGCCCATGATAAGTATATATGAGGAAATACATGTACTTTCATGGTCATCTTGTTCATCTGAAATGAACCGTATTTGGCAACTTCCAGATAAACATGGAATCTATAATATTCCACAGAAACAGAAGAGCAAATAATATGGACATGCTGAAGAGGAACAACCTCACAAATGTAATAATACCATGATGACAAGATCTTATACACAATAATTGAGATCGACTCTTTCGCAGGAAAAAGCAAAATCATACTGCAGCAAAGATAAACATGAACTCTAGCACCAAAAAGTAAGGCCCTCTTTGGGAAAACTTTTGGAGGGCCAGCAAGTGCTTTCTAAAGGATGGAAAGCACTTTCAAGGGATATGGTGGTGTTTGGCAAAACAAAATGAGAAGTGCTTTCTTGTGCTCCCAAAAGCTAAAAAACCTCCATTCAAGAGAAGCTTTACTATGGAGTTTTTCCCCAAAAGCACTACCTAACTGATACCGAGTAGTCGTTTCTGGTTTAATGGAGGTGATTAAAATGCCCGTAAATAAATCACATACCTGCATTACGCTACATTATATTATTCTAATATATTATAATAATATATTGTGTCATTGTATATATTATATCATATTTTGTTATAATATTATATAATATAATATATAATACATATGATATAACATACATCATATGAAATAATATAATATAAGATAACATATAATTATAGTATTATATAATATTAAAATAGTATAATATGTTATACTATAGTATATTATTATAATCATGTTATGATAATATATTACATTATATTACAATAATGTAATATAACATTATATTATTATAATGTTATATTATATTATTTAACACGTAACAATGCATTATAAAATTATATTATATTACATTATATTATACTATACTATACAATGTCCTTGTCATTTAGTCATATTAAAATCACTTTCTCAATTTGATTATCAAACACATGTATTACTTCCATGGTACTTCAGAAATGTAGTTATCAAACATCTTTTTGTTACAAGCTCTACCAGCAAAGCTTTATTTCCAAAAGCTCTACTATCCAGAGCAATCCCAAACAAAACCTAAATATCTCAAAGGGGTAATACATATTCACACCAAAATGATAGGGATAATAAATCATCAAAAGAATTTCAAGAAAAAAGAGTTCACCTAAAAAGGACTAAAATAAGTATGAGAATAAAGAAACAAAAACAAGTGAGAAAAGGAGAGCAAAAGTGAACGAGACCAATGACCACATCGCCCCCACCTTTGTCGGTTCTAGGCACTCAAAACCAATAAATGGACATGTAAAACATAGTGAAAGACCAATTATGTGAAATAGACCTAAACAACAACAACTTGAATGGCAATGAACCAGCTGAATTAACCTAATGAGTTGAGCACCGACTTCATGTCTAAAATCTAAATAATGTAGGCAGTACCTTTGTCATCGCTAAAAAATTGGAGTACCTTTTTCCATCAAATGTCTTCCCCATGGTACTCTTTTGGTACTTCTATCGGCTTGGATTGTTTACAACAAGGACTTTTCCCATTATTTTATTCACACATGAAACTGCAGAAGTTTTACGTACATTTGAAGGGGATGTTTGATGTACATAATAACAAGGTTTGCCGGTTACTGTTAGACTTTTAAGCTTAATGAAACATCTTCTGTATAATGTTATATAAAAAAAATCACCAAGATAATTTTGCTATATTTAAGTTACTAGAATTGAGTACACACCTCTGAAGGAGATTTATAAAAATGTGGCAACCGCCAAGCAGATTTACTTGATCAAGAAAAGAAGCTAGCAGAGGCTTCTCAGAAAGAGCACGAATAACCATGTGCAACACATCCTCAATGCATACCATATCCTGACTTCTCTCGAAAAAGGCAATAAGAGCCTTTATATCAGGTGGTGAAATTTTTTGCCTGCAAGTCCAATTTCCCTCTATAAAAAACTCTGATTAAAAAAAGTGATGATAATGCTACAACTACAGGAGCACGTGCAATGCACAAAAAAGCAAAAAAAAAAAATTGTTATTCAAAATATTGAAGAACCCAAAAATCATGAAGGCATAGGAGTATGTGAATGACAGCACATACCTCAAACTCATTTCTGCAAGACTTAATAGAAGAAGACGTATCTTATGAACTTCTTCAATGCCTGGTCTCATTCCAATTACTTGCTTAGTTACTGGATGCAAAAGAGGCTTGGCCCCAACAGCAGTCCGAGAATCTGCTTTATCCCAGTAGAACTGGCATATCATATCTACAATCCGAGGCAGCCCACATAATGTTGGTAACAAGGTTCTATTATTCTCAAAATATTGAATTAGGAACATGTAAAGATCCCTTTGCACTTCATAATTTGCATAGACCCAAATATGAGGATTCAAGTACATTCTTAACATGGCATCTTTTAGTAGCATTTCAGACATGCCTGAGTAAGATAAGAAACAGTGAGTTGACATGTAGGTCATAAATAAAAAACATAAACTGAATTATGGATCAATCAATATGCATATTCGGGAAAGAGAGTCCGAGCTGGTTACCACAATTTCTCAAGACATCAAACATATTCTTTAAGGCTGAAAGTGTTTCCATATTCAATTGCTGCGGTGGAACAGATTGAAATAAGAAGCCTAGGATAGAAAATCCCGAAAGAAGAAGCATCTGTTGTTGATTTGGGACATTCCCATCTAAAACAGATGCAACAAGCTCAATAACTTCAGCTGCACGTTTATCACTCGTAAAAGATCTGATCAATGAATAGTCAAACTGCCCATTATCTGTTACAGACCTATCAAACTGTATCAAAAATGGGAAAAACACACACACACCACCAACACAGTATATAATCTCTTGCAATAAGCGACGAGAGCATAACTTCGTCCCATCCATAATTACAGCTTCAAATAAGTTCTCAGAAGAATTCTCCAGCATTAAGGACACATTGAATAAAGACCTACCATCGCTAGCCTGGAGAGAAAAATATGGGGGCTTAGTTTGTTCAGCCTTAAATTGTCAACAAAATCATGAGAGCCCATGTTATGAAAAAAAATTAACAAATAAAAGAACTGAAACCTGTGCATTCAAGCCAAAAATGATCTTTGCTGAAAGGCCATCTTTTGCATCTAGAACTCCATTATAGATCGAATTGTCAGAAGCAAGGATGATTTCGTCACCAAGGAATGAATACATGTAACTTGGACCAAGGCAATATATACCCCTTACTTGCTCAGAAGAAAGGGCATCACCAAACATGTAGATTGGACCGATTTGACCAGAAAAGGGAAACATTTTTCCAAATTTGAATGAGTGGAGCTCTTCATCAGTAGGTCTAAGTTCCATTCCTATGGTACAGCGTGTCATAACCTCACTAACTTTTGCATACCTGAAACATAACAATACTAAATGCAAAGTTTTTCTCCCTCTCTGTTTTTTTTTTTTTTTTTTTGAGTATAGCAGACAAAGTAAAAGGGCTAACCATATATCACAAGGTGCTAGGTGGGTGGGAATAATGAGTGATATTCATGGGATTCTACTAACCTGCATTTTTCAGAGGATATGAGATCACCATCAACATAACACCGGAGTAAGCTCCCCCCAGAGAATGCTCTTCCTATGCTATGAATGATACAAAGGAAATGCCACTTCTTGGGAAGAAGATTTAGAGGTAGTAGAATAGATTGCCTTTTCTGGTTAATGGACTGCAAGAAATATGAACCCATCAGATGGCAAGCAGGAGATTAATTTCCTACAGTCATTGAAATTATGAAGCTCAGAATAAAGCGACAATTTTAAAAATAAAAATAAAAAAATAGATATATCAAGTTGGTAGAGAGAGAGAGAGAGAGATCAAATCAAATTACCTCACAATCATCCATAGCAAACAAATGCATAAAAAATGGCCCTGAAAAATGTTTCACCCTACAAATCCGAAGTAACTACTTGGACTAAATAAACCCTCTACATTCTATCTATAGTTAAATTAACAAGCATATGGAAATGTAAAGTTTCTAAAAGCTTCTCAAGGAATATGATGCCAAGATTTTTCATCCCCATTATGTCAATTAACTTCTATGTTACTATTTTGAATCTAGTCCAAATATTAGTAGGTGAAAGCTTCTAAGGGAGTCACACTGGCCTTGAACTCTCCTAAATTTTTTGATAGACTCCACCTGGACCATGACATAGTTGAAAGGATCATTTCTTACAATTCATCTAATAAGCAATAAAGTTCTAATGCAAAGCTCAGAGGTAAACCTCACCATGTAAAGATCTTGGAGTATAACAAATTAGAGCAAGAGACCAACTCGGCAAACTAAGAGTTTGAAGCAAGATTCGACAGCTTGATATTGGACGCCATACCGGTACCATCCTATTACAGTGTTGGCACATGGTATAGTGCAAGATAGCGCGGCATACCAAAAGTCGGTACAATATGAGATTGCATACCAGTTTGGTACCAATACAGTACCGTGCTGGGTATGGCAAGCCTTATGAAGTCCTCCAAGAGTCCTCCAAGACAATGGCAAGGCAGTGGAACAGATGGCTAAGGTTGTCTTGTCTCCATCTTCGCCAGGATTGCATCAGCTAGTTCATCCCTGCAAGACCTTGATCCCAAAAACTAGCTATGCGATTCCCCTTACATTTTAACTCGATGTTTAAGAAAACATGAGCATGGCACCACAACCTCCCATCATATACCATCCTCAAGTGCTCCTCTATAACTTCACTTCCTAAAACTTCTTTTTAGATAGAAACTCCTCATTTTTCCTCAGAAAAACATGCAATAAAGACAGACCAAGTAACAAAACTAATTGTTGACCATAAGTTTGTTGATCGATGACAATGGCAGCAATGATCTCCTCTCAGAGAAACCCTGTAATCAAGCTCCTCAAGAAGATTTTTCCCAGAGAACAAAAAAAAAAAACTCCTCTACAAGATCCTTCACTGCCCCATCCACTGCCTAAACTGTCAAACCATTCAACACTTCTACCAAGATATACAATCTCAAAGACTAGCATATTTTCAGCTTCAATAACCGATTAAACCCACTCCATCGTGGCAGTGACAACCTCTTGGGCTTTTAGTAGTCACAATCCTAGATCTTGCAGATAATAACATCCAACAGTAGATCGAAATGGAATCTGGCAATCCTAGCAACATCATATTGTACCCATAACGCAATATGGAGGCCGGCATCATTGTCGACTCCACAAACAATAGTGCTACAGTTAGAAGTTAATGGCATAAAGGCAAGCACCGACTAGGAAATGGTGTTCCAACAAGACAACAACCATTGTATCATCAACTCAGTTAAGTTCCACAACTCTCAAGTCATCATCCACACCCAATCCATCCAGCAACTATTTTGCTCCTGTTGAATAGTTTGCTGTACCACCCCATATCGGGCAGTATGGGACGTATCATACCGCACCAATCTCCTACCAATACATTGTCATACCAACACTCGGGATGATGTCACTGTACCAAACCATGTATTGACACTCGGTACGCTGTCACCATACCAAACCATGTACTAACAGTGTAATAGGATTGGTACTAGAGTACCAAGACGAAGAACCTTTTTTGGCAACCCAATGGCAGTGTTTGAAGGCTACCTCATCGAGGTATCGCCAAAGTGGAGAGGTATCGCATGGATGGAAAAGAGAACTTGTATGGTGGAACTGAGATAGACTATCCATTGGGATCAAGAGGGTATAAATGGCGATGTAATAAAAATTAGAGATTGCTACTTTGGAAGCAATTATCCTTGATCTAGCAGTATCAACTGCCATTCTTATTATTAGTGTTTTACTTAGTAATTAGTAAGATGCCGAAAACCTCAAAACCAGCTGATAATAAGATATTATTAATTAATTGGTTGAAACCAGTGGGTCAATTTATTTGGCTAGTTTTAAAAAAATCAGACAACATGAGTTGAAAAGGATTCTTCTCTTTCCATCAATGGACAACAATAGTTATAGCATGGACTGAGAACAAGATAATGCAATTTAGATTAATAAAATGGATAGGCGAGGAGAAAAGGAAAGTGGTTTGTGCCTTGAAGCATAGTTTTGTTTTTCCTTCAAGTTTAGACAATGGCTTATGGATCCAACAACAAACCAACCTTAATGGTTTGAAGTTTGAACCGTCGCATTGCACAATTTAGCAACTTGAGCAGGCAATAAGCATTTTCCAATTTTTAATTGACCTAAACCATAAAGGCTAGCAAATGAAAGGTTAGGTTGGTCAGCCAGCCCGACCAACTTTCTCTATATCACATCATTGTAATTTTCAATCTTGACATAAAAGACTACAGCCCTCATATCCACAATCCATAAGAGCACATACTAGTAGAAGATAGTATGCAAACCTTTCTTGCTAATACGTAACTCTTAAGCAAAACTGGACCATATTAGCCAATCCAAGCCCAAGCAAACAACAGATCACTTAGATTATGACATCCAAACTGACTAAACAGTTTATTCTTCTAATAACACTATCCAAAACATTTATTTTCAGAAGTCCAATCTACAGCAATACACTGGCAACTATAACTACTCATAGTTAATAAAAAAGTCTGCACGTCATTCAATTGCCAATTATAAGGCTCTGCAACCTGTGGTTCAAGTGAGTATAGTTTATATAGCAGCTTCCAGTGTTACACCTCAAGAGAGTCATATTATTCATATTTTGAATCTTAAGAGGAATAATCATTTCACAACATAATTATTTTTGTTTACTTATGTGGTTCTAGTGTAACGAAAGCATGACAACTAAATGAAAAGTCATGTTACTTTGCCACACTCTATCCATATAGTACATGAGAAACTATCCATATGGTACCCAAACTGCCATAAAGAATTTGGCCCCACCTCTTATTAGATATAAGAGGTTGCAATTCTCAATAATGACAGCCGTATAGTAGTTCTACCTACAATGTTATCCGCCTAAAAAAATAAGATAGTTCTTGTCAATGGTTCCAATCCAGCCACCAAGGCCCATCCCAGTCTGATCTCGAGTTAGTGAAATATCTAGACAGGTCACTGCAAACTGAAAAAGCAATTAGCAACAAGAATGAAAAGAACAAAATAAGAAAAGGCATCCTGACCAGGATGCTAGGCCATCCCAGGGGTTGGGATGCAACCAACCATGCTGGTCGAGATACCTCAGCTCAAGAGGGAACAGGTTTCCTGCACCCTGGGTACCATTCTCTTTTCAAGATTATATTACTAGAACCATTGGGACATGAAACCTTGCTCCTTATTCCTACAATGATACTACATTTTTAGCAACCAAACAAATGTGTTACATTCTGCCACCTAGCCTAATCCAAAGATATAACACTTCAAGATGTTACAAGGTCAAGGAATCCCACTGAGGAGCTCTACCACAACTCTCCAAATAATATAAAAAGAATTCACTTCCTCAATTTTTACCGTGATATGATTTTTAATTGTTAGGCAAGCTTGTGAAAGTAAACATGAACCATGCTAAATAATTTGTAAAATGATCTGAACATTCAGGTTTCCCTAGATCATCTCTACTATTAAATAAAGCAAACATCTAGTAAGCATCCATCTAGCTGGACATTCAACTCTCTCCTCCCTTTTAAGCACCACAAGTCGCATAATGCACCTACAAGCTTAGATCTTTCTCTTCCCTCTTGTCTAAGACACAAGCAATGGAACTGTGGCAATCAAAAGTAGAAAACTAGAAATACATTTATCACCTAACACAAATATCAAAGAAAAACTTAACACACGGAACCATCCACCTTGCTTGTCACTTGCACCGACTATCTCACATGCTATTGGCTAGCTTTATATAACAATAAGCTCATTATGCTTAATTTTTTTCCTTAATACTTAATAGTATTAAATAATAATGATGATCAAGAGTAACTATTATACCCTCAAGTTGATGAGCTTTCAATGGTACATTTTTCAATAAACAATAATAATCAACAATAGAATATAAGCTTTATTAGACAAAACATTTATACCTCAAAAATCAGCATGCCATTCCCAAGCATTGCCAAGCATCCCTTTCCATTATCAGTAAGAAAAGAAAAAAGCCCCATTATGCCACTCTCAGGAAAGTCCTCTATCCTTAGCCAACATGAAAAAGAGAATCCTTTATTATATGGCCATTGCAATGGAGTTTTGATCACAATTCCCTGCCAGCAGAAAGAAATGTAAACTACTAATTAAAAAAACTCTCATTAGGAGATGAACAGATGCAGCAAATAACAGAAAGAACTTAGATTCTTAATAAAAAACTAGCCATACACTAGTTTGTTTGAACTATTGTAATGTGCAATTTTTTAAAAAATAATAATAATATAACATCATACGGAAGAACAGGAACAGCAAAAGTCAGGCATAATACGGTAGGAAAATAACTGCATCTTCAATGTGCCACAAGAATTAGTCCAATCATGAACAAGAAGATCATGTCGGTGTGATTTGCTTATAGCGGGGTTGTCATGGTAAGTCAAATTGTAGTAACATATCCCCACAAACAAAATAAAGCTGAAGGCCAGAAAGCAAATAAGTGCAGCAGCATTTGGATCATGTAAAACATGGCAGACAGTGCAGTAATTTAACTATGCTCCATCAAAAAGCTGAAAGGTAGACATGAAGTTTTTTCAAACATTATGTTCTGGTACAGAAAATGGAAGTATCATAAAACCAATTATCAGAAGACCAAATCAAGACCTTTAATCACAACCAAGAAACCAAGGAATATTTCCACTTAATTCTTGACAGGTGATCAAGCCCGACTAGATGAAGTTACAAGGATAGTCCACATGAACAAAGACTGCCTTTCACTAAGCAAAATTTAAAAGCAACCATGCTCACAAGTATGATCCATTTCCAAAGGGGGTCAGACTTGGTACTAAGTAACAGTATTTGCAAAAATAAGTTACGCTTGGAATCAATGAAGAAACCCCTAAAAGGTCGGTGATTGACCAAATACAAAAGTGTGTATACATAGCTTTTACTTCCGTAGAAAGCTTATTCTGAAAGTAACTCAATCAACAGATCTTTAAAATGAAGATTGAAAAGCTTCCTTACATATTGTTTGGCAAGCACTTGCTAGAAAAGAATCACCTCTCAGCAAGTAATAGAAATGATCAAGGACACAAGCAAAATTTTAAATTCAGTGGGATGAAGGTGTCCCGATTTCTCCATGGAACAGGATGCCCCGCGCCTGCTGTCCTGTTTCGTTCCGACTGTAGTCCCGGTCATGCATCCCGATAGAGATCCTCCATCTTTCTCCCCTTCCTTTCTTTCTTTCTTCTTTTCGTTTTTCTTCTTTCTTTCCTTTCTTTTCCTCTACCTTCCTTTCCTTTCCATTTTCTTTCTTTTGCTTCTCCCTTCCTTTCTTCTTTCATTTTTATTTTTTTTCTTCTTTCATTTCATTTTTTTTCTTTTCTTCATCTATTTTTCCTTTCCTTCTTTCCTCTTTCTTTTTCTCTCCCCATGTGGATGGATTTTGGAGTCCAAAACCTGTCCCAATCCCATTTTCTCATAGCAATAGGATGAGATGGCCAAGATGCCCCCCATCCCATCAGGACGTAAAATCTTGGACACATGAGCCAATAGGTCAAGTAACGATACTCACTTTGGGCTTTCATCTTTATATGGACTTGAAGAGAACTAAGTTTTTGAGTGTGGACTCGAACATCATGCATCTATTCATTTAACTAATATTGGATCTGATACAACTCACGTTAAAACCACATGTTTTGAACTCTGTGGATTTGACTTAGAATGTTGAGCAACCTCAAGTCAGTTTTAACAAGTATTAAAATCATTTTTTCCATTACTAAAATAATTCTGTTGAGGGTTAGGTCATAATATATTTAAGACCAAGGTTTGCTGCGCCGGTACCAAAGTCCGAACTAGTTAGTCCGCAGTACATCCCCATACCATTCCATACTAGGCTCGAACTGACAGCAGTGTAGAAAAGAGAGAGGATAAAAGAGAGAGGAGGAAAGAGAGGGAGAGAGAGCCTCCAGAGGCTACCGAAGGGCTGCTACATCCGCTGGAGGGCCAAGGAGGGCTAGCGAGGAGGGGGGAAGGGAGAAGGAAAGAGAGGAAAAGAGGAGGGAGAAAGAGGGAGAGAGAGCCTCTGAAGGCCGTTGGAGGCCCAGCAAGACTGCTAGAAAGCCGGAGGTGGCCGATTGAAATAGGGGCAGAAGCCCCTCTTTCGTCTTCCTTTTTTGCATATTAACTCATGTAATTTTTTGCATATTCACTTAGATTTCAATGCTACCTCATTTTAGCAACCATGGGGCATCCATCATCCACCACCTTTACATTATCTATGCAAATCTCTAAAGTGGTTTTATTTATGCTTGTCGATTTTACATAATCACTGATCATCATTGGTGACTAATGAGGTCATATCATCCTTCATAGCCCAGACAGTCATATCACCACTAGCAGCTTTGAAAAGTCTTCGACAGCTAAAGAGATCATGAAAACTATGCTTATCTGCCCTAGGCCCCCTTTCCATATAGGAAATCGTGATCCAGTCTCCCACTTTCCTTTGTGGAGATATTAAGAACCTACCTAAAAACATGTCAACGTCTCTTCTAGTTGTCTTAAAGATAACTCTATCCTAGCTGCACAAGTATAAAAATTGCCTTTTTGATTGAACTTGTTTGTGACATTTTTAGGAATTAAAATACTCGAAGACCTGTAGCCTCACTTGTTGAAGCAATAGCTCTCAAAATGAACTATCCCATTAATCATCCAAACCTGGCAATCATTCAAATCTAAAACTATTAATTAAATAAATTTTGTATATAGTGATGGCTACAATGGACATCATTTATTCAAAATGGTAAGCAATAGTAGTTTAAACCATGTAGTTGGACAGAGTTTTTGCTAGGCTTCCATTAATTGGCCCACTATTGATGCAACTCTTCAAAATCCTATACCCATTTCTAGGACTTTCCTTCCAGCTTGTACCACAGATCCATCTCACCATTTCATTTTCACTTTTTATAATCTTACAAAGCATATTTTCTTCGCCTATAACACTAATTTACACAACATCTTAATCACACAATTTCATATTTAAACAAACAAATGAACGTACAATCTTTGTTGGTTTTTTTCAATAACTTAACCCCTAGTGGTGCAGTTCCTAAATTTTCACTTCTAAGCAATCCTTTCTATTTGCATCACAAGCTCATCTCAACATTCATTTTTGATTACTGATCCTGGAAGCATACTTTATTCATAACGAACAGCCTGATCCAGATAACATTCTCATTTTTTTTTTATTTTTATTCAAAACATACATGGTGATTTCAAGCATGTGGCAATTGCATGATTCGTAGGAAATATGTTTAATAGAATATGCACACCTAGCTCTGTTCTTCTTAAAATATAACTACCCATATTATATATTCAAAGTCCAGGAAAACATAAGATATTTCTTCACAATTGGTTGTCTCAAGGCCACACATCTAGTGAAGTTGTCACTTAGTTCAATATGAGTTCAGTAAATTGTTTAAAGCTCAAGTATTATTGCAAGGAATATCTCTTCAAAATTGAATATTTCATTTCCCAAGGGAAAGTGATGAGCAACCAACTAGATACACATTTCACACTTACTTGTAGCCGAGTAGGTTCGCTGAATCGAACTGAACCGGTATGGAATTGGGTCGGTTCGATCTTGAAAATCGACACAAGGCCCAAAGCGGCCCAAACCAGGCTGAACCATGCAGTTTGGCACATGTTGGTAGGGCCCTATTCCCATTTTTTTTCCTATTGGCTACAGTGGGAATGGGACATTAGGAACTTTTCACTAAAGACTATGGGAAGAGAAGTTAGAGACCTCTTACCATCATTTTCGTCCCCAAAAACAACTTTCCCCTCTTTCTACAATATAAGCAAGGTGCAAAGGAGAACTCACCAAATCGAGGTACGTGAACTTATCTCCCACTTCCCTTTCTCCTCTTCCTCTGTCTCTTCTTTTTTGGTAACTTCAAAATCCATGAAAATTGAAAAAATAAAGAGAGATCATGCCAAAATTTTTTATTTTGGTATGATTTCATTATATGTTGTAGATAATCTACACAATGACACTGAAATCATTAATTTTTTTAAGTATATAATTTTTAATTAAAAATATATTTTCGAAATAAAAAATATTAAAAAATATATAATTCAAAAATTAACTGTTAAATTAAAATATTGTTTAGGGGCTTGCAAGCTACTTTCGATATAAATTAGGTATTTGTTTACCAACATTTCGACACAACATATGTATAGTCGCCTAGACCTAAATTTAAATGAAATTAAAAAATAAGTAGCATTTCATGCATACCCATTGCCTTAGAAAAATATATGTAGCATCCATGATAGGATTCAACATGGATTTACGATCAAATTAATTTTTCAAAAATTTTAAATTTTATAATATTTTTAATTTAAAAATTTTAAAAAAATAAATTTTATTTAAAAAAATAAAAAAATTAGGAGAACAAAATTTTACTATTTTTATATAATTACTGCACTGCTGTGATTGTTCCACCTTCAACAATGGATCCATCAAGAAAGAAGTCAAAGTGGGATATTGGTTGCAATCAGGGTTTGCCGTACCAGGCCGAATTGCCCGGTACGGGGCATACCGAGCCGGACCGATCCCTTACCGGTCCGATTCGGGCCTGTTTTTCAAAAAACGATCCCGAACCGCACCGAACTGCTCGGTTTGGTACGGTTCGGGCCCATACCGCCCGGAACCGTGCGGTTTAGCTCGGTTCACCGTCGGTTCGGGGTGAACCGAACCGTACCACCCAGGGGACCATTTCACATTGGGGAGGGGAAGAGGGGGGAAGGTGGGGGCTTTTTCACGTGGTTGGGGAAAAGGAGGGGAAAGAAAAATGGGCGTGCCCCACTTCACATGGGGGGAGGACCTGGTGCTTTAATAAGCACCAGGCATTCGGTGTTCTTTGAGAGTTCTCAGAGAACACCCATGGCCATAGGCAACTTAATCGTTGAGACCTCCAAAAAATTAGAAAAGAAGACAAAATTTCGTGAAATTGGAGGAGTGATTTGAGAAGAGGCTGATCTTTGGTCGGAAGTAAGATAATCTGTTATTTTGTTAGTAAATATTTTTTTTTTGTTTTTGTTGTTAGAAATAGGATAAAAATGAGGTAAAATAAAAATAGGAGAATCATGCCAAAATCTTATGATTTTGGTATGATTTAATTATATGTGATAGATCTTTGAAAGATCTACACGATAACACCAAAATTATTAATTTTTCTTAATTATATATTTTTTTAATATTTTAAATATTTATTTATTTAAAAATAAAAAAAATTAAATTTTAGGAAAAAAATTAGAGTTTGAAAATCATGTTTAGAATGATTCAAGCTACTTAAATCTAATTTCAATTTTTTTTAAAATATTTGAAATTAAAAAATTATTTTTTTAATTATTTAAATTAAAAAATTTAATTATAAAATTAAAAATATATAAAAATAGTGTTATATTTTAGTTAATTTAAAAATATTATTTGAAGCATATAACATATTTATTTTAAATTTATAAATTTTAAAATAATTATTAAAATTATTTTAAAATTATATATAATTATTTTAATTATCATTAAACTATCGTGTTTTGTTATACTTGCATATATTTTAATTATATATATATATACTGCGGACGATCTTGCACGTGTAGGGTCCATGAATGTATCTGGATCATCCTCGCATTATGGATCCTATTATCCACAGCCACCTTATGATCCATATGCATATGGTGCATCCGAGGCATCATCTTCTAGTGGTTACTACCCTATGTAGCCTGGAGCATCTTACGGATCAGATTTTGCTACTGGCATATTTGGATGGGCTCCTCCACAACCGTACCATCATCTCGATGATACTTCTCAGAGTCAGAATTTTAGCGAGAGGTTTGAGATGTCTTACAATCCAGAGAGGATGCCTTATGGGATGATGAATATTCGAGAGTACGGTGCAGCTTGGCTAGAGGGTTGGACTGATATCCCTTCAGACTATGTTGATGATCCAGACATCTACGAGCATCACAGACACTCGACAAGAAATTAAATGCAGAGTACATCTTAAGGTTCGTATATCAGTTATTGTGCTTTGTACTTAAATATTTAGATACATTTTAATGCGTATTTTATATATTTTTTCTTTAGTTTTAAGATGATATAATTGAAATATAATGTAAATAAATATATGTTTGAAATTTTGGATCAAGAGTCTTTGTACCGCAACCTAACTCCAAATTGAACCCAAATATGTCAATAATATGCAATATAATGCCATATTGAGGTTGTATTTATCAATTATTAACTTCAAAAATCCAAAAAAAATTAAAAATCGAAAAAAAAATTATGTACCGGTACCGGACCGATACGCCTAGGCATACCGTGTGTCGGTACGGTACCGTATCGCACCGGTCCGGCACCGGCACGCCGTTCGGTACCGATACAGCAAACCTTGGTTGCAATCATAGGCAAATGCTCTTGGATCGGCACCATTGAAAATACAATTGTGCAATATAGAGTTCAAGAAAGAAAGGATAACTAAATTTAAGAAACACTTAGTTGGAGGTTATGCTGATGTAGCTGTGCTGAAAGTGCCCACAAAAAGTCTGCCAATTAATGCAGCACTTTATTGATTTCAAAGCAGCAAAGAAAAATACTTTGAAAAAAAGGCAAAGGTGGACTACCAAGCCACGCAGCCACCTTCTTATCACTCTATAGAGTCAGAAAAAGCATCTGCTTCAAATAATGAGGCCCAAATCTATACTGCCATTAATGCGAGCTCAAAAGATCAGTGACAGCTAGAGGAGTTGGCCAGACATGGATCAGTTTAGACTGTCGATTTATGAGTTGTGGTCGGACTCTGCAGTATTGCAGAAGAGTCGGAGTTTAAGAGGATCTCAATTAGAGAGCCCGTCAGTAAAGGCACAAGCCATATTGTTTCTATGTTGAAAGCTTTTGACACTAGGAGAAAGTCCTCTAAAGAGATTCCAACTGGAGCCATTATCCATGACTTAGATCTATACACCTTTCTAGCAAGGATTCCAAGCAATAAAGGGTTGATAGTGTGCTGAAGAAAAACAAAAAGAAGGATATGTTTGCAGTTATTACATCATGATTTCATTTCAGCCACATCCTAATGCATGCGGCAGGCAACACATATCATCCCTCTGCCATTGCATTGATAAACCACCAATCCAGATGTAGATCCTCCAGGGCTGAAGAACATTTACAGTGAGCTTTTTGACAACAAAAAGCTACAAAAATGAATTGCATCATATCAGAATAAGTGGCTGACATAAGAACTTATGGTAATGTGTGATGGTTGGACTGGCCCTACCAAACACAGCATCATCAACTTTCTGACATATTGTAATGCAAAAATATTTTTTTCAAAAATCTATTGATGCTTCAGATCATGTGCATGATGCCACATATATCCTCAAATTGATGGAGGTGATTGATCCGATTGAAAAGCAAATTATCATATAGGTTATCACCAACAATAGGCCACAATATAAAATCATAGAGATCCTGATGTAGAGGCGACTGCATATATACTAGATATCATGTACTGTACATAGTATCGATCTAATGTTGATAGACATTAGGAAGCTTAGTAGAGTATAGAAGATAGTGGATTCAGCACAGACTATTACTAGATTAATTTACAATTACACATGGATCATATCATTGATGCTGCAGTACACAGGGGAAGACATATTGAGACCAGATGTTACACGATTCGCTACGAATTATATGACTCTTGATAGTCTTATTGACAAGAAAGTATACCTACATCAAATGTTTGGTCTCGAGTGGCAAGAGAGTAGATATGCCAGGACAGACACTAAGAGGAGTAATATGAAGAATTTAGTAATGAGACATTCTGATGGCGGACCGACAACATAAGGAAGGCTATCAAGCTTTTATATGAGGCGCTTCGAGCTGTGGACAGCGAAAGATACCCCCAAATAGCTTCTAGTATCATATAATGGAGAGAGCAAAGGATCTGATTAGATTGGCAGATCCGAAACATGCCCATGACTACATTCAACTCATTGAGCATCGATGAGACTATCAAATGGATAGAAACTCGCATCTAGCAGGTAAGTAGCAAATCAAGAATGCTCTAAAAATCTATCCATTTTTGTATTTGTCCAAATGTCTAACTAATTCTGAAATTTTTTTGCAACTATCTGAACCCAAGATTCCAATACACGGTACCTCGGATAGAAATGGATGACGAGCTTCTAAATGTGATATACCAGATGGAACCCAATCAAAAAATCGTGGCTATGTACATAGAAGTTAGATTGAGTGGTTTTTGTTAACTTAGCCGTATCTTCAACTAGTAATACATTATAACAAACATATGTTTTACAAACGAAAATATTTAAAGAGGGCATTGATAGCTTTGGAACTAATGTGGCGATCACAAGCAAAAAAAAAAGATAAATCCAGATAGATTATATATGAATGACAACTCTTATTTGACATTATGTAGCTACTAATAAGTCTAATATGATATAATTTATTTTTAATTTTGTTCAATCTTAATGCTTTTGCAGCTGAATGGTGGATCCATTTCAGATTGGTGGCTCCTAATTTGAAGCAACTTGCCATACATATCCTCTCCTAACCAGTCTCCCTAAGTGGCTGAGTGTAATTGGTTGACCTTCGTCCTTATCCACAGCAAGAAGAGGAATCGTCTGACACAAAAATACCTCAACGATCTTGTATATGTTCACTACAATTTGAGGTTGAAGCTAAAATGTATTCAAAAAAAATTAAGTTGAAGTACTTGGATCTGACTGCGAATGACTTTGTTAATGATGAAAAGGATCCAATGAACGATGGCATGTGGTCCAGCAGCATGAGTCGAAGCTTGATGAGTCAGGATCGCCTCCAATCTCCATGACCAGCCAATTTTGCAGCCAGTAAGGTTCGGATAGATGCTGAACCAAGGTTCGTCGTATCGGTACTAGACCCCATACCGATAAAATTCTGTTTAATGTCAGTACGCGGTTCGATACGGTATAGTAATGTCGATATGCTTCGGTATGGCATATCGGTACGAGATCGATACGGTACGATACAGGCGGTATGGCATTCCATGTGCTAAACAATAGGCAACTAGTAACATTCAGCCACAGCAAACTTCCGACTGATCAGCCACAGCAAACTTCCCCACAAGGCACGATGAGAGGCCAGGAAGTTGCTCAATGCAAAGACAGAAAAAGACAATTGCTACTTCGATGGAGAGGGTGGAGTAGTCAGTTGACCAATTGACTCAAATTCAGAGACCAGAAAGAGCAATGATGGCAGTTCTGATGATCATGGATCTGATAGTCAGAGAGCAGAGGATAGTAGACCACCATTTATGAGACGTAGCCACAACATGGACTTCGATTCACTAGTGAGTCCCAATTTATGGATGCCACATAGGATAGTGGCCATAATGCACGAGCTGGTAGAACCCGCGAGGATATGATTACATACAGACGACAAGCTCCTCGAGGTCATTCAGGATACCATGTAGCTACAGATGACCTCATACATGGAATTGGATCCATGAACGTACCAGATTCATTATATTCTAAATCTTCTTACCCACGGTCACAAGCAGCTTATGATCCCTACAAATATATGAATATAGTGCGTCTAAGGAATCATCTTTCAACGACTATCCTATATAGTCCGGAGCATCTTACGGATCAGATTTTGCTACCGGTATATTCGAAAGGACCCTCCACAGCCATACTATCAGTCCAAGGATACCTCTCAAAGCCAGAGCTTCAACGAGAGATCTAAAAAAAATCACAATCCAGCATGCATATCTTATGGGATGAGCATAGACAACTATAGTGCTGCATGGTTAGAGGAATGGACTGATGTTCTTCCAGATTATATAAACGATCCAAATATTTATGAATGATATTAGCGCTCAACGAGATTCTAAATTTTGATATGTATTGATTATTTTTTTTATATATTTTTTAATTGATTTAAGTATTTTAGGATTCAATAATATCTAATCCTTGCAAAATTGTTCTCCTCTAACATAACATCATGTCAAATTCATATCCGCATCAAATGCTTAACCACAGATGTACCGAAGTGATACAAACATCAAATAACATCAACAAACATCAATTTGAGTTTAAAATCATTCAAGAAATCATGAGAAATCGATTAGATATCTTAAAAATCAAAAAAAAAAAAGGCATGTCGGTGGCAACTAGCAGCGGTTCGGCCTTCCTCGCTCACTACTAATGTCAAAGCTATAGAAGCAGCCAGATTTGCATTAATCTTGGTATAAGCTCCTAATAAGAGAGGTTAGTGTGGCCCTTAAATTTGTGCAAATGATCTCCCAACAACAGCTTAAGATCTCATGCATTAACTACACCAGTAATTCCATGAGTCAGGACAAAACAACCACCATTAGAGCAATTATTTGCATCCATGCAGCTGCATCAAATCATGCAACCTGAATAAAATAAAGTAGCTCCATATACTACTATAGCAGTGATACAAACTGAACTTTCAGCAAAATACTGGCTCTAGCTTATTTAAGTCAACCAATACTAGCAGTTCTATACTATAGTACTGTACCCATATCCCGCAGGAACATTTATATTTTTATTTGTATGTATCAAACATCTAGCAATCAACAAACTGCATTCTAACATAAAGCGAATATTCCTTTTATACATTTCACTATAAAATACCACCATCGGTGATACAACACCTTATATGAAGATACTAAAATAGAGGCAGACCAAAAACAAAGAAGGACAATAGAAAGCTTTAGTGCTCCATAACAAGAAAAGATACAATCTCCAACATGCAGCAGGCAAATTTGTAAGCACCCAAATACAAATAAAGGAGAAAAATTACTACCTAATTGACAATTATAGATACATAAGGTTGGACAATGTATTAGAACTGCATGCACCACTGATGAGCTTGATTAAAAAAACTTAATAGACAAACACAATAATTTATAATTTTTTTTTTAAAAAAAAATCATCTAATCCCTTAGTTAAAAGAGACATAATATAAGATCATAATGCAAACAAAAGCAAAAAAAATGAAGGATAGGAAGAAATATGTGCTCCCAGAACGTACAGATTTGTGGCCATTGAACTCGAAAAATGCCTCAGGTCCTTTTTCCTTGAGCATATACTGAACACTTGTCAAAAGTAGCGAGCACTTTGGTGCAGATCCAATCCTTTCGCTGCGAAGAAGAGCAAATATTTTGCGTATATCCTTCCCTGATATACTATGCCCACCAATGATCTGGATTAACTGAGCAATTTTTGAAATTATGTCCTCTCTTTCTTCTACAGAAAACCAATCTAGAAGGAAACTAAGGATTCCTGCTCTGAAACATGAAGTTCGATTCACGATGGAATCTTTTAGCAAACTATGGAAGACATCAAGTCCATAATGCTGCAGTGAGGTGCTGCTCTGTCAACCAGAATATGCAGATATTAAAAAACTAGAGTCCACTATTAAAAACAAAAAAAAAAAAAAAGGATAAAGAAGTATAGAAAACATGCAAACCTTTTGCAAAACATTGAGAAAAAGTATAATCACATCTTCATTCTGCACAAAAAAGAGGGGAAAAAAAACTTAGGAGAATTAGTAACATCAGTGACACAATATTACTATTTTACACGCTTCTGCCAGAAGCATTATAATGACATTATCAACTGTATCACAGATCACCATGAACACCAAGATGAAGTGAGCAGAAAATCATTATTTATGTGAATATATGAAGCAGAAGTCCACTTAAACTACTAACCTTTATAACAGTTCTCTCTTTCATGTCAAACCTCCCATCCACAAGCATGTCAAGAAGTGCAGTCAGAAGTCCATCACTTGATTGCCACTTGCAGAAGTCCAAGAGCAAACTCTGTAACGTTTGATATCCCACACCAACAAGTGCTCTAAAGGCAACCTTCGATGAGTAAAAAGCAAGGAAATGGCCGGTAAGTTTTAACATCATAAAGTTACAGATAGTTCTTAGTAGAATTAATTTTTAGCAGACTACAATCAGCATGACTGCTGTGAAAGTTTTATCATATTGTGTTGAGCAAGACAAAAGAAGATGGTTATGATGAAGAAGCCAAAAATATCTGGTTAGCTATAAGTGACATTTAAAAGGACACATTTTTTTTTATGTGAAGCAAAGCCCAACACAGCCCTGGAGACAATGAGATAAAGCATTAGCTTAAGTACCAAAAATCCAGAGAAAGCAACAGAGAAACATTGGTGATGCCTGCAGTAATAAAGGATAGGAATTGTCCATGATAAATAAAAAAGGGGAACCTGTGGGACCAAGGGTCCTTGAACATATTATAACACGAGCATGAGAGGGGCACACAACCTGCAGCCTTTTATTAATTGAGATTTCCAACACTCCCATGATTCCTAAAATAACCTTCTAAAGGAAATGTTGTTCATCTGAATTATTTAGAGTCTGACTATTACATGACAAGTATAACACACCAAATCAACTAACAACCATTAATGAAGGTATCCCTTGAATACTAAATCTAGATATCCATACATGCCCTCCAAGGATTTCAAGCTGTTTGATTTTGATGATAGAAAACACATTGATTTTGCGTATTAACTCTAAAAAAATTAAAATTGTTTAGCATCCCAGAATCTTAACATAAAATTTCATGGCTTGAAACAACTTATTATATGCCTAACGAAAAGATCAATTATTTTCAAGAGTCATAGGATGAGAATGTATTTTTCTATTTGTCAAGAGTTCCATTATGCTCGATGTTTGAATGTATTTTAGAATTATCTACTATTTTTCCAACAACATAGGAGATCGCTTTTTCTCAAGGTGCATATGTGACAATAGAAAAAACATAACCATCTAGCCTTTTCCCAACTATCTAGGGTCCACTTATGCAACCTCATTTGCCAAGTGTTCCAATTTAAGACCATCTTTAATGTGATTCCAAGTGTCTCCATATCCTTCTTCACAACATCCATCTGTGTTCCTTAGATAATCCCCTCCTTTTCTTAACACCTTCAACACAAACCAAAGTACCTCTCCTAGCTACAGCTTCCTCAAATCTCCGTTGTATATATCCATACCATCTAAATCTATTTTCCTTCACTTTGTTTATAATTTGTACAACTACCATGGCTCTTTTAATATATTCACTTTTCATTTTTATCCTTCTTAGTTTTACCGCACATCCATCTTAACATTCTCATTTCTACTACATCCAACTTGCTTTAATGTACTTTCTTTATTACCCAGCAATCTCAGCTAGACATGGCAGGCCTTACTATAGTTTTATAAAATTTTTCCTCAAGTCTCCAAGGTATGTGCCTACCACACAATTTTCCAGATGCAACTCTCCACTGCTTCCAACCAGCTCTAATTTCATTGCATACATCTTCATCTATCTCCTATTATTTTGTGTATGAGATCCTAAGTAGCAAAATTGGTGACTTTTTAACATCCCTTGGTCATCAGTCTTAACTGGCACCTTCATTTCCATCCTCATTAAATTTACTCTATTCTACTAATCTTTAGGTCATTAGACTTATGGAGGAGAGCTTTATATGATAAGATCCTAAAGCCTTATCATCTAAAGCTCTCCTCCATAAGTCTAATATGGTATTTAATTTAGTTCTTTTTTTTTTTAACCATTCAATAGTATTTCTTCCACTAATAACATACAACATGGCACATCTTCCTAAATATCATCGATAAGTTCATCCATCGTGCAAAAAGATATGAGCTTAGCATAGACCCTTGATGTAAACCTGTAGTCACTGAAAATATACTTAACAATTAGAGTACTAGTAAGTTAACTTTAGTTGCATTTCAGTCACACTGTGATGGGGCAATGGTTCTTCTGTCTAAGAAATTAGTTAGAATGAAAAAAAGAAAAAGGCCTATTAAAATCACAAGATGTACATTTTGTATCATTAGCCACAAAATTATATGCTAAATTGGACTGATCAAGGTAATTTGCATCATATGGCTAGTAGTTACATAGCTCCCCTAGTAGCCAAAAGCTAAGAGAAGTTTCCATTATCATCACTTATTACACCTCCCATAATAGCAAGCCTAGCATAATTGGAGCTGATTTATCTTACCCAGCCTAATGGAGAAGGTATTCATCTACAGTACTCCAAAGAAATGGAGTTCACAACTGATAAGTCAATCCTAATGCTCTAGGATATTTCTTTTCAAGATGTTGTCAACTCTTCGAAGAAATCAATTCGTTCATTTCATCATAATGTCCTTGCTCATTGTACTAATTTACCAGGATTGTTCTTGTTTTTTCATATAAGTCCAACTGTACAAGAAACCTCTAGCTAAAGGCAATTTCATTAGGGTAGTTAAATTTTACCTTCTTGAAGCAAAGCAGCATAAACAAAATAACTTGAATTTTACATTGATAGGCATAAGGGTGGAGATCCTAGAATTACTTCATTCCAGCATAATTACAGCCCATAGCATGAGACTGAACCAAAAAGGCCAGGTCATGATTTGGTACATCATGCCAAACAGAACTTTCAAGAGTATTGACAGCATGAGAAGCCATCCAGTCACCTGCTAGGTTTACCTCACGACATACATATGAAACTTGAAGAGACCAAGTCACTAATCATCTGCCAAAGGTCAAGAAGCACTGGATGGCAGTTCAAGCCTCTCTTTCTTCCATCAGACTTCCATGTTATAAGAGTTCTGAGTCCCTCGTAACCAAACATTCCTTGCACCCAATATTTGACAAATTGTAAGTCTTCTTCATGCTGCAACCAATTCTATACTTGGAACTGAACAAACTGAAACATTCTCTCAGCCAAGTAACAAAGGCCAGCCATTGATCTCTTATGATAAAGCCCATGGCAGCAACATTCGATCTTGGTCAAAAGCTCCAATAAAACCAATTTTCACTACACCTATAGTGGGACTTGCCAGAAGACCAATTTATAGGAAGAAAGAGGCTCTAAGAGCAGAGGCTTCCCTAGTGTAACGATGTTGTGAATTACCTAGTAATTGCTGTGAAGATATGTGTTACTGCTTTGCCTTAGAATTCTGCTGGAGTCACTGTTGTCTGCATTATGTTGTAAGGAGTGGAAATCAAAGTTTCAAGTTCCGACAGGACGGAAGAAGTTCCGACAGCATGGAGGGTGTCCTAGCAGTCCCAGCCGGTTCTTGTGAGAAATGGGATGGAGATGGGGTTGGGACTTTGAAATCCATCCATACAGGGAGAGAAGAAGAAAGAGAAAAGAAAGGAAAGAAAGATGAACAAAAAGAAAAAGTGAAAAGAAAGAAGAAAAAAAAGTAAAGACAGAAAGAAAGGCAAGAATTCGAAAGGAAAGAGAAAGAAGAAAAAACAAAGAAAAAAGAAATCAAGGAAGGGATAAGAAAAAGAAAGGAAATAAAGGAAGATAGAAGAAAAAGAAAGAAAGAAAGGAAGGAAGGGGAATATCTACTGGCACATATGATCGAGATTGTCCCTAATAGGGATGGCAACGAGTAGGGTACCTGCAAAATTTTCCCTACCCCTATCCGAACCGGTTTAAAAATCTTACTACATGAACCCATCCCGGACCCAATTACAAAATTAACCAAAAATCCCAAACCCGTCCCATTTAAAATTGGTATACCTATCGAATACCCGAACTGGCCAAGTCTCACACCATGGATTTGGTATCATATTCATATTATCATCCAAATGGAACTCCATAGATTGAAAATTTTGTAGCTAGAGAAGAATCATTTCGATCAAAAATCCCCAAACCCTACAAAATATCATGCTTCTACCAAGATTAAGCTCTCAAAACCTCAAGGGACTAACACCACCACAACTCGCACAAAATCCCATATGCTTGAGAAAAACCCCAACCAAAACCTAGGAAACCCCTCCGATCTCCCTCATGTGCTCTCCTTCCCGACAGATCTCCAAAAAAGAGAATGAAATGAAAAGAACAAGAAGCAAAAAGGCGGGGAAGAAGATCGATCTATGTGGGAAAAGGTCTTACATTTTATTTTTTTTGTCTGTCTTTGTTGATTTTTTGTATGGTTTCACCTGATTTTTCCTCTATTTTTTCCATCCTTAGGAATCTCAATCAGGTGGAAGGCTTGAAGCGACGGCTTTTCCTTTGTTCTTTCCATCATTAGGAGTGTCAATTGGGTAGGAGGCTTCGAGCGGCTGCTTTTCCTCTGTTTTTCCATCCTCAACAGTCTCAATCAAGTGGGAGGCTGGGAGTGATGGACAAATAGGGTAGCTTAGATGATGGCTAGGGTTTTACATTGGTATTTATATACAAACAGATTTGATAGCAGGTAACTGAGGCGTACCATACCATACCGTACAACATCTCGCACCATACCAAACCACATACAAACACGGTAGTAGGATGGTACCAGACCCCATACCAATACAATTCCATTATAGTGTCAATATACGATACAGTACAGTTGATAGTGTCAGTATGGGGCAGTACGACATATCGGTATGGTGTCAGTAGGGTATAGTATACCCCATACAAGGTGGGATAGTACGGCGAACCATGATCCAAATAGTTAATAACTATCTTATGGTACATATCCAGTAAGTACATTTATTACTATAACTCTATTTTGAAATACTAGAATGCTTTTGAAAATAATTGGTATCATCAAGATCAAGGTCAGCAATATCAAAACCAACACCCATGCCAATAGGCTGGTGGTACAATATAATACACCCCCATGATGTGCTGCTCCGGCACGAACTGATAGGGAAATTGACAAGGGTGGGGGAAAGGAAGAAAAGAGAGGGAGGGAGAGGGAGAGGGAGAGGGAGGGGGGAGAGAAAGAGAGAGGGATGGAGAGAGAGAGGGAGAGGGCGGCAGTTCATGGTGGCCATCGAAATAAGGCCAAGGACGGGGAGAGAGAGCTTTCAAAGCCTTCTATCCTCCGTGCATCATAACAGATGCGGAGCCCCAATTTCGAAAGGAAAAAGGGGCCCAAGCCCCTTTTTCTTTTTATTTTTGTAAGTGAAGCTGTCTGTCGAAGCCCTCTCTCCTTCATGGTTCCAAACAAGGGCTTCGGCCCATTTTTATGTTATTTTTTTATTTTTTAAGTCGAGTCGGCACTGCCACTCACCACCGCCCTCCCTCTCTCTTCTCTTTCCTCTCTTTCCTTCTCCCTCCCTCACTGCTCACTAGTACTGCGATTTCATTGCCGAAACCATCCAGGTCCGCTACCAATATAGCTCAGTACACCCCGAATCGGTGGTTCAAGATGGTTCCGCCTTCATTGATCAAGATGCTTGCCTTTTTCATGCAAAAATTATTGAATACACTCATTTTAAAAATACATTGAAATACACTAACAAACACTTGAAATATACTAGGATATAAGAAAAAAATATTAGAATGCACACGAAACTTTGAGACACTTATCATGATCACCTCAATAGCAATTAGTTAGTAACCAATTATTAGCCAAGGGTTCATTGAAACCAACTATTATACTTGCTGGTCAAGAACTCACTAACCAATGAGCCCATTAGCTAAGGGTTCACTACATCATATCTCTAATAAGAATATGAAGGTCAACAACTTACCCCTTGCAAGCGAGGGTCACCGCATCGTACCTCTGCTAAGAACACAAAGGCCAACAACTTACCCCCTACTGGCTGGGGTCACCTATCTATGATTTGCCAGGAGTTTTCATTTCAATCCATAAAAAATGAACATTTCACTTTTATGTGATATAATGATCAATGAACACTTCAAAAGACTAGAGTCAAAAGAAATTTCTTTGATATATTAACATGAATTTAAATCATGATGACTTAATACTGATAAATTTAGATGTCAAATAGTCATTCAAGACACATTTTTCAAAATTCACTTGCTATAAAACATTAGGGAAAAGATTAGAACATTATGAAAATTTTGATCATTTTCATATATCAAGGATCTATATAACATATAATATCATAACATTTTCTACAAACATGGAAAAATGATAGAATACCTTCGAATCATCATTTCCAGTCAACAACAATGTTAATGTCTGAAGAACATTAAGGACTAACTGCTCCCCCCTTCTCTCATCAAGAGTCCCATTTAACAAAGAGACAATGTGCAAAAAGCACTCGCCACTACGAAACAAACTCTGAAAGTACTGGGAAAAAATAATATAGTTAGAACATGCATCAGAAACTTATTCAGTAGATTTAAGAAGAACAATGCAGACATATCATCACAAAAATATGCATAATTTCATATCAAGTAACATACCGCTTTATCAATCAAAATAATCTCTCTCATGCTAATCAATAGATCAATTGACAATTCCACAAAACACTTTTCCCTTTCCTTTGCATGAGCGAAGGTTTCCAGAAATTTGGAGCAAAGCTGCAACTTTGCTGTGTGATCTTCTGCAGATGATGGAGGCAACTGAAAATAATTTATAAAGACAGAGACTTCTATTATCAAATATGCATCTAGAAGAATTAATGAAAAACATAAATGGGAGTGCTTAAACCTTAAATAATCCAAGAATTTGCTCCAACACAGGCTTTCGAAGATTCTTGTCCCAAAATAAATCAAACAAACAATCAGTGCACTCGGAATTATGCAAAACCAAACTTTTCCCATTCTCAGCTATACGAAGATATTCTGTGAAAACCTCGAAGGAGGACTCCATGCATATGATCCAATCCTCAGCTGTCTCAACTGAAGAAGCTGTCCCATCTCTTTTGAATTTGCTCCCTTCATTAAATTCATCTTCAGCAAGAGGGCTTAAATAAGTAAACTTTCTGAGCTCTTGAGCTTGAATGCATGCAACCTTGAGCACTCGAGCAATTGCATTCAGTGGCTTGAAAGAAGCAAGACTTTGCTCAACCGCAAGTTGTAGAATCCGATGGAGGCTCTTTAAAAGAATAATGGCTATTTCAGGATTACAAGCAGACTGTTCAAGTGTCTCCAATAACACAGAGCATTCTGGCTGTACCACAATTAGAGAAAAATGAAAAATGAAATCATAATAATCAAGATGCTTCTCAAACAAGTATTCATGGAAACATGATCAGCAATGTATAGAGAACAAGCCACTCACAAAAGATATCAAATCACAGAAACTGTGTAGATTCAGAACAAACTATTTGCTGTTCTTGAGCTAACAGTAACATATTTCTAGCTATTATCAGTATGTCTAGCCAACACTGTGTCAATTAAATTCCAAGTTCCAGCACTGAGAGCTCTGAAGCATATATCAATCAAGGGAAAAAATTATGTAGAAATCACGTGTAAAAAAAAATTATGTTAGTTTAGGTTCCAACTTCCAAGTGATGCAGCAAGCAATAATGTAGCAGAGAGTAGTGACACTAAAGTGGAAATAACAGTGTCACAGAAAAGTCAAGCAGCAGCCTTACAACATGAGAAGGAAGCAGTAGAATCTAACTGGCATACCTTTAATACTAGTTATAGAAATGAAATGTTTAAATGAGGCCAAAACAAGGGCATTAATGAAAGTCAAAGAATAATTAAAGACTGGATCCATATTCCATAATTGAAGTATCTAGTGCCATAAACGTTTGAAAGTAGAAAAAGCATCACAGTGTGGTTGTGAAGAAAGTCCTGGTCTCCTAGATGAGGTTCAATTCCTAGCATACTAATTTCTGAAACCAAAAATCAACAACTGAAACCATGTGGCATTACATGAGTTCTATAAAGATAACCTTCTTACAACCAGCATAACACAAATCTGTAATAAAGATGCTCTAATAAGGAATGAAGAAAAGTTTGAAGAAGTCAAATCATCACAAAATTGGCAATGGTGTGGTTTGACATACATGTGATTTGACAGCCATGTGATTTGACAGCCATCTGTAACTGCAGTCACCTATATAGGATTTCCAGCTAAAGAATCTCATTTGGAAGCATGCATCCAAACCTAAAACCATCTAGTTCCTCATCAATCAAGTACGGAACAGTATAACCTTAAAAGGAAAAGCTTATTAAGCTTATGTTTTACAGAAAAATCATCTTTTAACAATACAACCAACAAATGAGCAACACTAAGGAGTGGTTTTCAATTCAAATATTCTTCGGAACAGAGTTCGAGCACCCTCTCTAGATTCCTGCAACTAAAAGGGGAAATAGTAGCAGGCAAACTATGTCGCAGTCAATTGCTTCCATGGTTTAACCATTCAAAATTTTATGCATGTCAATCCACAAAAAAGCATGAAGGAAATCCGAAACAAATTTCAACAGATATAAGCTAGTCAATTTTCCTTCTTCCACAAGATATGTTAATGAATTGCCTGATTCGGTTTGCTGTCACTAATTCAGCTCCCTGATGGAGCACAGTTACAGAAACACATCCTAACCAACAAACCCGTCCCTTTGATTTGTGACAGCTCTGAAGAAATTTTGCACCCACATAATACTATGAAAAGCAACATCGTGCAAAAAGTAAGCAAGTTTACATTCTTTCCCACAAGATTTTACGTTCTAGCAAGACGGGGGATGTCCCGGCCATCCCATCCTATTCCTGTGAGAAAACAGGACCAGGACGGGGTCGGAACTCCAAAACCCATCCATGCAAGGAGAGAAGAAGAAAGAGAGAAGAAAGAAAGGAAGATGAAAAAAGGAAAAAAGTGAAAGGAAAGAAGAAAAAAAATGAAGAAGAAAAGAAAGAAAAGAAGGAAAAAAGGAAAGAGAAAGAATAAGAAAAAGAAAAAAGAAAGAAAAGAAAAGATAAGAAAATGAAACAAAAAAAAAGAAAAGAAAAGAAAGGAAGATAGAAGAAAAAAAAAGAAGGAAGAAAAGGAAAAAGGAAAGAAATGAAAGAAGGGGAGAGAAAAGAAGGATATCTATTGCGATGCATGACCGGGACAGCTGTTGAGACGGGACGGGACAACGGAACATCCCGTTTCATGAAGATATTGAGACACCTCTGTCACATGAGATTTAAAATCTTGCTTCCAATTATATTCACCTTATTCTATGCCTCCCTTGTTGATCCATTTTTTTAATGCAAACCAAGCCTTTTTATCAGAGGGCCATTTCTAGAATTCACTGGATAACAAAAACAGTCTGATAAGATCTTCAACTAATATTCAATATTAAATTTCATCTATTATACAAATCACCTTAATCATTTCGAGGTTTAGCAAGCATCCACCACAGTATTCTCATCTTTGTCATGCTTGTTTAATGCGTACATATCCTCTTAGTTTACCAATACTTTGTACCATCCAATGCCACTCTCTAGATTACAGCCATGAGAAAATTCCCAAACTCTCACTAGTATTAGACAGTTCTATAGTGTTTCATAGTTTCCATAGTGCATATATTTCCAGTTGTAAGGACAAACCTCATTCAAAAATTTAAGCATGGGCCCTAATTCAAGATCATCAAAGTAAGATCTACATTAAGTTCGGGTAAAAAAAATCAGTGGTCATCTCCTGATGGTTGGATGAATAGACAAACCACCAAACCAAAAGGGAGTGGTTGGCTTCAAATCCCCACAAACATGAAATCCACATTGTATCATATCTAGTATCTACTGTTAATGAACATGTTATCAACATGATATGATGATGCAAGCATGGTCATGTCATCATGGGCAGGATTGTATCACTTCAATACATACAATACATGATGATAAGCAACAACATAGGCTTATCCTTTATTTTCCCTTCTAAATTACTGCATGAGCCCCCCAAGCAGAACAGCTTATTTTTCTTCAAGGCATTTATATGCTACACTCTAGTTCTCTATATGTCAGGTTTTTATTAAATGAATAAACTTGTATAACATTTTTCTCTAAAATTGAATTCCAATAGAAGCATGGAAATCAAAGTAAACTATACCTTAAAATGAAACACAATGTTAAATCCTTTAGGTCTTCGCTATACATCATAGGAGCATGGAGACTAACAGATTTCATATTATTTTATAGGCGTTAGAACCATCAAAGATGATGGTCAGATGTCAAAAGAATCTTATATGTGCATTATATCAACACAATTTTCACTCACAGCATTTTGGTATCTATTCGGCAAATGGTTTTGCAATACATAACCAATTTTTTCAGCCAACTCTACAATCCCCATAGTTGTGCAATTTTTGACACCTAAGGTAAACAAATGTACAATGGACATGGCACAAGAACACCACATAACAGCTACTATACCATCCCAACTAAATGCAAAAGGTGTTAGAACTGCACCTACAATGGTAAATGGTGATCCATGTCAACCACAACAAGGTATGGTACAAAATACTAGTTTGAGGAATATATGAGCAACCTGCAACACCAGCAACATATAATACAGAGACCGGCTTATGGTTGAAACTTAGAAATCTACCTTTCTCATCCACAAAACTTATGAACTGCAGAGATTGTACTAGCCAAGATAGGCAAAGTCACAGATTGCACAATTGAAAGGCAGTGAATAAATTTTTTGGCATCTAATTATCTAAGCACGATTCATGTTTTCTTACACTAGATATAACACTCATGTGAATTCATTAGGAATACATCACATAAAGAAAAGAAATTTACCAAGTTATTTGTATTTCCGCTTAGAGTTGCAACAAACTCCAAGAAGGAAATGGCTTCCACTTGAAGAATGTCTACTTTGATCGGTTTTGCTTGATCCTTGGAGCTCTCAGCGGTAGAAGGTAGTTCAGAGTTGACCAGAACACTGTCACTATGTGCATGAATCTCCTCATCGACTTCTTCTAAAGATGGCCTAAAATAGAAGAATTTCTCTGAAAAAATTAAGTCCCAAATTCGCTCCTCCCGGAAGGTTTCAAGTAGAACTGGCGCAGAAACAAGAACCTTTCTAAATGCACAAAGGATGTAATGTTGCAAAGTATTGGCTAAAATCCTGGAGCAAAGGTCATATAGATGAATGAAGGTTTATCAATTAAAAAAAGAAAAAACAAGTATAGGGAACCAAAATACAACATTGCGATATCAAATACCATTAATTCTAGCACCTAGATAAGCTCCATTATACAGTTAGACTGAATATATTTACATCTGTGGATGTGGACTACAATACAAAGGTAAAGCATGCACAGAAAGCAAGAATCCACACCAAATTAGTTCACAATAACATTTTCATATTTCAAAGCAAGCACTTATAGGCAGAAAAATTATAATTTCAGATCAGGAAATCTGCCACGAGATAGGCTGGGATATCTCAAATCTAACCCGGACGCAAACCAACCACAATGAAACTTCGATCATTGTACTTATCCAGGGATTACAATCTATAACAGTTCATATCAGTGCTTTTAAATACAATGCATACTGCCAAATGTATGCGGTCTCTTGACTGCACCAACATTGTTGCCTATATGCAGTTACCGTATGCAGCCATATAATATTGTTGCCTACTTGCCTATATGCAGTCCTTGCTAGTTTTTATTTTTATTAATATTCTTACGTCTACCAAAAAATATTACTATCATTATCAGTGTTATTATTCTAATTAAGATATTATATTATTTTAAATAGTTAAACTATAGTAATAGCAGATGCAGCTGCATATGTGGTCCCTTGACTACCTGCATACTGCAACAACCTTTTAAAAAACTGGGTCTTAGAACACAATCAAATTAGTAGAAATCAGACCAAGTCAGTCTGGAAAGAGGCGATTTACCCTGAATAGGACTCACAATCTCATGCATCAATCACCTTGGGTAATCTAAAGTTCAGGCAAAAGCACCCCGAAAATAAATGAAAGCTCTTTCTCAAGTTTGAATTACCAAAATTAATAGAAAGCAATTACTAGCTCAAGTTTCATTTAATTCAGAAGTCAAACAAGTTTCATGTTAAACTTTAGGTTTTAATTTTTTAGATCTTTTTAACTGCATACCTTACCTGCAAGCTCCACATGATCATGCAATCTGCCGAATGATTTATTAATATGAACCAGGCAATTCAGAACCTCTTGAAAATTTGTGCTCTGACCTATTGCTTTATTTAAATTTAACTATGAGATAGACATGCATACGAGCTAATATTTCATTTTTAAAAAAAAAGCAGCTTAAACATGGTTAATTATCTTGAGAACCAAGTACCAAAAGAGGCTCAAGGGCATGTAAATGGGGCCACAAGTATTATAGAAAGGTGATGCTACCATATGAAACAGAATAGGATCATATGATGAACCATTTTTAAAACAGCGGACTAGAACATCAGCCTCCTGATAAGGAAGAGTAGACTACATTTTCAGCATACTGTGACATACTGCAACCATCTCATGACTGAGAGTATGTTATAAACTCCTTGTTGCTAAAATGCCAAAACACCGGTCAAGTGATTAAATAGGCCACATTCAGTGGGAGCAACATCTGAGTGAAAAGTGAAAGCAGAAACTTACTTTTGGATGCCCATTAATGATTTCACAACTATCAATATTTCTTTAAATTGTGTATGCATATGTTCCCCATTTCGAGCAATTGTAAGAGTGGTTCTCTCTTCCATGTATTCAAGCAATTAGAAAGGTAGAGAAGCCAGAGATGAGAAGGGGGTTTGACAAGATATGGAGTGAAATTAATCAAACCATCAAGGCAATTATTCTTACATATATCTAATGACATACATACATTACATATATACATACATCTGCATGTATCTTCAGTACATAGTCCTAATTCACAAGATATTATTTTACAAATTTCCCCCTTCATGTCATTTTAATATCTTTATATGGGTGACTTCAGGGTTCTCTGCTCTAATTTCCAAGGAGGAAAAAAGGCCACTAAAGTTACTTTCTTACTCTTATTCCTTTTGAATTCTTTCCTGCTAAACTAATCAATCAAGGAGACCGCTTCCAAAACCTAAGCAGGTGTTTTGATTTTGATTCTACCTCTTCAGATAAAAAGGTTTTTCATGAAATAATTTTTTGGCCCATGACTTTTTCAATTAAACTTATCTTTCACTTAGATTTACAAACATGATATCTCCTTCACTTTGCTCCCACCTTCAAATGGTGAAGAACAACTGTAAATGGGCATTTTCAAGGTATCACTGAATGTGCAGTTGGTTTGGACTCGGTTTGGGGTGAACTGACCCTGATCCACCACTTACCCACTACATTCAGGGTCATTTGGATCAGTCCAGGCGGCATTTGCCCAAACTGATGCCCCTCTTGTATTACCAAGGTGTTGGTATGATACTTATCGATGGGCACATACAATACCAACTGGTGTTTCAAACCTTATTTCTACATGGGACTCGGAATTTCTCTTCTTTGAATTTCCTTCAGTTTTTGATCAAGGAGCTAAAGTTATGACTTCATCTTTCTCAATGGCTAAGGTGCAGCAAGAAATATCTTATGTAACGACAACAACAGCAGTACATGTTCATTAGGTTCAACAGCAGTACATGTAATGATTAAATATGAAATTAGTTAAGTCAAGCATCAAGAAGTTAATCAAAATTTTGGAAGAAAAACTCATTAATAGTCAAAATCAATATAAAGGTTCAGGGAATATTAATAAACATAGAACTAGTAAACTTACGAATGTCATAGGTCAGCAGTAACAAAACTTATTCCAGTACTCTGAACAACAAATCAACTAAAGAATTCACCTTATATGCTTAGGTAATTGGCTTTCAGTAGCACAGGCCTTAATGCATGGAAAAACTGTAAGAAGAACCTTCACGACCCATCTCATAGAAAGTTCCCAATATGCCAGCGAGGCAGGTAGGGAACTCTGACCAACAGACGCCTGACTGTGATGAAAGTTGATATCTTCCAGAGCAAGGAGGAAAGAACAAAGTGCTCTGCTCAATTTGATACAATATGCTTTCCATTCTGTTATGTTAAGATAGTACATTTCATCTTGAGCGGGAGTCTCTGCTGAAAATATCCTTTCATCGCTGTTTTTGGTAGAGTTCAAATTGACCACTTGAGATTCATGCACAGATGAACTCATCGTTCGTCGATTAAACTCCTGAAGCATAAAAGCAGGCCAGCATATGCTGTTTGCAAATTTATGTATGCGTCCATTTTCGCATAGAAACTGTATATTGTTCAAGTTGCCAAAGCTGAAGCAGTTGTTAAGGACTCAATAGATGACGTGGACTGATTAGATAACATTAAGTTTGGAAAACCACTCAAGTAAGACATTTGTATGAGAGACTACAGGAATCTTAATAAAAGAATCTTTCACATGCCATTAACATACATTCAAACTTTAAGAAATGCGGGTAACATTGCATAAAAGTTGGGGAAGGACAGAATTATACAAATGTATAATTACATATCATATGTATTTACATTTTGTATCATTTACATATAGTACATGCACATATCTGTAGGCAAAAGCACACAACACTTTCTGTAAATGTAGTTCCAAAATGCAACAAAAAATTTAAAAATTTTATTGCCTCTCAGTTCAACTTCATTTAGTAAAAGCAAGATAGAAATTTAGGATACGTAGACTCCCTTAAGACTTCCAATGAAAGAATTTGGAGCTGGAAAATTCCACTTCTGTAGACGAAATATTCTTTTTGTCAGTAAATTAAAGTCATAATTTGAATGGGGTACACCTTGCACACAGATATCAGAAGAAAAGTATAAGACAAAAACAAAACAAACCAAGACAAGCATGTCCAAGGATAAATATATCTGCAACATATAAATGCTATGCAGAAACATGTGCATGCATGTTGTACACATGTATGCATTTATGTATAGAAAAGAAGACGAAAGATTGTGTTCCTTGAATACAGCATAATCATAAATATGTTGCAGATCTATAATAGAAGTATGATAGCAGAGATATTTGCACTAATGCACATATTATTAACAACATTCTTCTCAAAATTATAAATTCAGGTTCGGATATTTGCTGAAGATCAAATAGGCCCTTAGCAATCTAGATTCTTTGCACCAAGACCAGATATTATTATAGCATCTAGATCCATATAATGGATCACTTGCACATAAGTGCCAGGTCCATCAAAGTTATATATCAACCACGACAGATGTCAACTTTTGTTGACTGGTTTTTAGAATTTTGACTTCTAGACTGACTCATTTATATCACTAACAACCAATAAGCCTTCCACACAAATTAGCAACATCCTTAAAGTTTTGAAGTTCCAATGGTAATGCAGATAAATTTGAGAGTTATGGAAGCTGAAATCTCTGCATAAGCCTTCCTGCTCTTCCTAGTGTTTGTCATACGTTCTTCTAATTTTTCTGCAACCTTCTACCTTATAGGATAACTAACTACTGTATGTGAAGAGTTAAATTAATTTTGTAAAGCACAATCAAGATTATGATAGATTTATCTGAAGGGACTAGAAAAGCGACTCTTAAACTCAACTCAATTAAGTCTTAATCCCAAAATAGGTGGTGTCAGTTGCACGAATTCATATGCTTTGTTCAGCTCAGTTTAGGGCCATGCTTTATGAGAGACGTAGAGATATCAAATCCTTCCTTACTACATCCTGCGTGATTCTCTGTCTACCTCTACCTCTCTTTCCTTCTACATATATCAAATCACTATTTCATAATAGTGCACTATGTTGTACATGTTCAAACCCTCTAAATTATCCTTCTCTTAATTTGTCCTCAATTGGTGTTACCTCCACCATTTTATGAATGGCGCTATTTCTCATTTTATCTTTTCTAGTATTATAATGCATCCATCTCAACATTTTCATTTCGTCCTCACTCATCTTGTGCACATATTATTTTCAACTACCTAACATTCTATACCATAAAGCATATTTGATTGTATAGGCTATTCTATAAAATTTTACCTTCAACATGGTAGATATCCTACGACCACATAATACCCAGTTGCAATTGGCATCAAAAGATTTCCAACCAAGGATGTGAGAAGTTTGAGTTCAAGCCAGATCCTAGCAAGACCCAACTCCAAAATCCAATAAGGTAATCTAGTTCAAATTCAGGTTTGGATTTCCTTTTATTGGCTTCAGGTCAAGTTCAAATCCATAATCAGATACCTAATGGCTCCATAGTACAATTCTATAGTTTTTGCTTTTGTTAATATTTTTCAAAACTTATGTTTTTTTTTAAGTATAACCAAGGTTTCATATCCTAGCGAGGTAGGGGGCATCCCAACCATCCCATCTCGTTCCTGTGAGAAAACAGGACCAGAACGGGGTCAGAACTCCAAAACCCATCCATGAAAAAAGAGAAGAAAAAAGAGAAAAAAAAGAAAGAAAGATGAAAGGTAAAATTTGAAAGGAAAGAAGAAGAAAAAAAATGAAAAAAAGAAAGGTAGGAAGAAGAAAAAGAAACGAAAGAAAGAAGGAAGAAACGAAAGAGAAAGAATAGTGAAAGGAAAAAAGAAAGAAAGGAAGGGATAAGAAAAAGAAAGGAAAAGAAAAGGAAAGAAAGGAAGGTACAAGAAAAGAAAGAAACTAAAGAAGGAAAAAATAAAGAAAGAAAGAAGAGAAGAGAGACGGAAGATATCTATCGGCACGCATGACTAGGACAGCTACCAAGTCGAGATGGGACAGCTTGAAACCTCCATCCCATAGAGATATCGGGAAACCTCCATCCCACAGGATCTAAAACCTTGAGTATAACAATCTTATAGCAATGAAGCTATAAATTTAATAATAACAGCCATATAAAGGTGGAGTTATTAATTCAGTAAGTACAAAACTCATATTTGAGATGTTATTTGTTTATTTTTCCCCATCAATGACACTAAGTAGTTTCCATGTAAACAATCACATTGACTTGTTGGATCATCAGTTATCATCTGCAGTCATGGTCAACCATAGGATGAGGGAAAAATTGCTTCCTAAGTGAAGGTCATTCCATAAACTGAATTTCATTTAGATGATTACGATGATGTTCACAATAAGCAAATTTTTTGCATCTTTTCTATTAGTTTTAAGGGCCTTCTGCTGACCGCTTTGTATATTGTTTTGTCATAATAGGAAGCCATAATTAGCTTAGATGGTGGTAATATACTTACTGAAAATCAAACATGACATTTCTTTGTAGGATATAATATTTACAGCTCATGTTGCTGGAAATATTTTAGTCCAAAACTTTTTTTTTTTTTGTTGTTGGTTTATATCCGATGGGCCTTTTATTTTCAGTCATCTAATTTACAATTGACTCATATTTTTAATTCTTCACATTTTTTATAATTTTGAAATTTCTGAAGGAAATTAAAAGATTTTGACAATCCATGTCCTCATACATGATACAGTTTCATCTATTTTCACCAGCCTATGATTCAATGCCCATCCTGACAATGTTGATTAACATAACTATTTCGAATGAAAACATAATAATTTAGTAACATGCACTCTTCTATCACTCATAGGTTATACTTTTATTAAAGTACCACCACAAATTACAATAGATTGAAATGGCAATTGGCACCATAACTGACCATATCATCAACGTTACACAAGCATTTAAGGTCAACATTCTAGAGCCACCTTTGCCAACCATTTCTATCGAAGACCAGTTACCTAGCTATTGCAAGCTTTTCCAAACCAACATCACTCAGCCTCTGGCCCTCTGATTACTGGGCTTCCTCAATACTTTATTTCCCACACACATACCATTTTACAATACGTCTTATCATTTGCTCCAACTAATGCAACTTCACTTCAACATATTCATCTTTCACAATTTCTTCCTATTTTGCATACAACTACCTTGACCTCCTCATATCTGCATGTTCATCTTGCACGCCAGCCTGCTCAGACATTCTTTATTATCCATCTTTTTTGATTATTAAGCAATGCAATCTTTAAAAGCTACTAGATTTTTTTGGCTAGTCCATCAACTAGCGTTGGACATAGCATATAGCAAAAGTGTCTCTATACACCATTTTTCTATTCATTCTTCTATACAACATCCCAAGTTAATGAAAATGATTAAGATGTGGTATATCTTGCTTACTGAGTTGATATTTGATGGCAACTTTATATTTCAATTTTTGATAGCAAACTACATATCAAAATAAAAATAAGGCTTAAACTGATAAAGTTTCCAAGAGTTTTAAGTAGCAGGTTTCTCAAATTAGTGACAATTAAATTAGTGACCAACAGTTTAGCTGCAGCAGGTGGACTAGCTGTTACTGAGTTACTGTAATCAAATTTTGAGCATGTAACTGTTATTGACTTATATATACCATCGGCCACCTGATAAAATGGAAAAGGGTGACAGAAATTAACTAAAACCATATTACTTTTTTTTATGAAGGATCTTCAATTCCACAGGAAATCAGATAACAAAGTTGCAAGCACAGAAGTTTGTAGCAAAGTTATTCAAATGATGTCCAATGTGAAACCACCATGGCAAGCAGACAAGATTCCACAGCATAGTTACATAATGAGAAATGCAAAACCAGCAGAAAGGGCGAATTATTTTGGAAAAGTTAAACCAAGTCCACCATAATCTAAATTAAAATGTTCAAAAATTCAATATCATCTCAAATTGATTTTGTAAAGAATGGAACAAGTCATCATATTTCTGAGAAACAGACAAAAGAATGAGGTTTCAAAAACATGTAAGAATTTGAAAGGGCCAACATAACAGCTATCCAAGGACAACCTTTCATCTCCAGAAAGAATGGTTTGCCTTGAAACTGAACATTTGCTTGATGGAAGTCCAAGTCCATCCAACAGAACTTCGAGTCCTCCAATGCTTCTGAAATGATTTTGTGCTCGCGGATTTTCGGACAGAGCTGATCTTAGAGTTCCCAGAGCTAAATAATGGAGTGACAGATCAGTCCATTGCTCCTTAAGGTTCAGTCGTCTAATGACTCGCAAAAGCTCTGGAACAAAAGGTAAATTGTTCTTTTCTTGTCATTTGACCAGCATGACGATAAATCATGTGATGTTGATAATAGTTAAGAAGTCTTTTGCAACGAACAAAACATATAAGTGAGAAAAGCCATGCCAAAAAGGGACCTATTATACCTGTATTCTAAAACAATAGTAGTTCAGCTAAGAGAAAAGCATAGCAAATAACCACAAGTTGATGGCAAGGAAAGATTGGACATAGGCAGCTGCCAATATAATCACTGGATATCTTACCAAGTAGAGATGTCTTGGCTGCTAAGTTATGTTTTATCCTTAGACTAATGATTTGGAAGTATAATCACTAAGTGATCAATTGAAATTTAATTCTCTGTGTTCGTAGCATGGAATATTGTACCACCCCATATGGGGCGTACCGTATAAGCCATCTCGGAACATACCGACACTACCGTACCATATCGAGACAGTGAACCTTGATTCGTAGCATTAGGAAGGTTGTTGGAAACCAGGATGGTCCATTTATATCAACCAGGAGTTAAGATACAAGTGCATAACGCTCTGCACCAGCCAGTACATACTGTACCAGACATAAGCCTGTACAATAGGGGACCTATATGCACCTGTATTAGGCAAATCAGAGATGCGTCGTGTCTTATAAAGGCATAATGACCAATATACCACATAGTACTCTTTATTTTTTTTCCTTGCTCATATGTACCAAGATGTATCAAGGCGTACCACACCCACACTACTTGCATCAATGGTCATACCAACCAACCTGCCATTGATGCAGTACCGGTCCTCAAAGTTTAAATCCAACATCATGCACCACATATTGCGCAAATCTCATGTTGGATAATGCTAGGAACATTGCACAAATAAATTGAACTCTGGAAGGTCAATTAAAATGAATGAAAAAAACTTATCTACCATCATTTTGGTGTAGTAAATATGACTAAGTTCACAAAAAAAAAGAAAGGAAAAACAAGATTGACTGGACTGGGTATAACTCCAATGACATTAATCATAATATTATGATGCATCCACAATCTAAAGAATGATTTTAGAAGAGTGTTCACTTTTAAAAAGTGGTCAACAACAGAAGAGTGTTCACTTTTAAAAAGTGGTTAACAACTACATGGGTGAAGGATGCAAAAGGGCAAACCAGGTCAGCATTTACTGCAATGCTTTTATTTTGCATAGTCATCATATATACACTTAAATGTGATGCAACTTTTTGGTTCTTTGGCTCATCCATATCAAAAAAAGAAACGGGCAAAGTCATGTACACTCAACTTACAAATCACTTTAAAGTAGGTTCGCCATCTCAGTACCATACCCTGTACCAGTCCCATCTTATTAGTGTCAGTACACAATACAATATGAGATGGTAAGGGATACAAAATGCCAATATGATATGAAGAATACAAGTTCGGTACTGGTACGATACGGTATGCCCGATATAGTGCAGTATCGACCAGTACAGCAAACCTTGCTTTAAACTGTTATACCACCATCATGTCAACCATGATGTCTAACTAAGTATATGAGATTGACACTTAATTTTCATAAATAGCACGCCAAGTCAGACCCTATTCCTTAACTTCAAGGTATGCTGAACCGAAACCGCCGGCCGTTTCGGCCGACCGACGGTACGATTTAGTATGGTTTCATACCGTACCGAACTAACGACCCGAGCCGGAAGAAAAAAAGAGAGAAATAGAGAGAGAGAAAGAGGAAGAAAAAAAAAGAGGGGAAGGAGCTGGCGGGGCCGCCGGACGGCCTCCGACTGGCCGCCGTGGTCATCGGAAGGCGTAGTCCACGCGCGCGGCGCCACAGGCGTGAAACAGGGGCATCGCCCCTATTTCACAATTTTTTTTAAAAAACATGATTTTAAGTGAAGTCGGCAAACGATTTGCTGGCTTCACGATTTTTGTTTTTTTTTTTTTTAATTCTTAAATCGGCAACTCAGTTGCCGACTTCATAAGTTTAAAACAAAAAAAAAGAAAAAATCGAAACAGACGTTGTCTGTTTGGAAAAAGAAGAAGGGGGCGAAGCCGCGGAGGGGCTCCGCCCGCTCGAACCGCCCTCAGGCCGTCGGCGTTGGCTCGCCGGCCACCGGGAGCCTCGCAACAGAGGCACCGTCCGTCCGGTAGTTTTCCTTTAAATAGTATAAGGCTGTAAAAGTCCATAAGCTAAGCCTCTCCAAAAAGATCATCTTTTTTCCTTTAAATAGTTCTTTATTTGTCACTCGGTCAAGATACAGTCATACAGTCTAATGCTAAAAATCAAACACCATACCCTAACATCCAGAAACTTTTCCAAATTCATCTTCAAAATCTCATTTTCAGCATTGTTTATCCAAATTTCTGGTAGCAGAATTACCATATTCTCAATTCATACACATTTTGAACTCAAGTCCTCCCCACCCCACCGCATCCTTTTCACATCAGTGTTGCTTGTCTATCTTCCAAATTTCCGTCCTATAACTACATTAGCTTTGGACATTATTTGTTATTGTTATTCATTTGGAGTGCACAAATGCCTTACCAATGCTCATTTTTTTCATCCCTATTTTCCTCTCCTTTTCGTTAATAAGTTTCTCTAGATGCTCATAAAAAATAAAAATACATATTTATAACAATTATGTTCCCCATTTCCTCTTCCATATTTTTTCACCTATTAAGTTTCTCTAGATGCTGATTATGTATACATGCAAACAAAGATAGTTTGACTACACATTTCTTGCTAAACTTTTAATCATGGATTAACATGTGCAAAATCAACAAGGTTATCCAAACTAAAGATCCACACCAGTGATCATGATTGACAAGCATGATCTACAATACAAAAAAGAGCTTAGAAACAAATCAAAAATCCACATCACCGGTCTCCTGCCTATGAAATGGAAACAAAAAAGCATGCCCCTTAGTGTACAAGAATATATGATATCACAGACAATTGAAGAAGCAACAATATTTATCATCATCTATGCATATAAAAAACATTTATATACCAAAAATTAATTATAGATGCTTCTAAATTGTAGATCGTAGCAAAAAATCACATTATCTTACTAAAATCATATACTTTGCATTCTCTTGATTCATTAGCAAGAAACCTTCAAATTACATGACTTTTGGTTTCTAGGTAATTTAAAATTTTGAATGTTGTAAATCGTCATCGATGGTATGGATCATCAATCTGGAAGGCCAATCATTGAGTTCACATGAATTCTGGTGCTATAGTTTAATAAATTTGCAGTCAATAAATACATATAGACCACAACAACGAGTAGATGCTAACATACACTGTAACACAAATCAAACAGTTTCATAACCCTTAGGTTTCATATGTTGTAGTTTCTCATTTTCACGTGCACATATGCCTTTTTTTCTATTCTACTCATTTTGGCAAACAAGTTTCTGTGATGACATGGATTCCTGCTTGCTCACATGCACATGTATGTATAGCAGTATGTTTTGAAGTATTTCGGAAGTATTGATAATACTTTAGCAGAGTGTGTGTGTGTGTGCATACACATACATACTATGAACCTCAATCATATTGTTATAACTGTCTATATTAAACTTAGGTCTGCCTTTTCTAAACAGTACAAATGTCATAATCAAACAACAAGAATTTCAATTTTCTTCTTCTGTCAACTTAAAGATGCAAAAAGCCATTTTTCAAGTTTCAAATTGATAGGCCCAACATAAGATTTCTCCTATCTGGTCCACCACATTATCAATTCAAAGTTACAACAAAAAAATATTTCAAGTTTAAATTTCATCAGTCCATCATAGAACTTCATCTAACATGTACACCATATGATGCAGAAGATGCACAAACAAACAAATATAAGAAAGGCATACCTTACCTACTAACCAATTGACTCCACCTGCTTCCATCACTAACACAATCGCCTTTTGCTTCCAATCAAGCTTTTTCTCAGAGATCAGGCTCTTTGGATTACTTGAACGAACCCCAAGTAGATTATCCTTTGAAGGTAAATATTTAACAATATCTACCACCTGATTCTTCATGGTTGCACTTGAATGCAATTCCACAAAAATAAAAACTACTGAAACAATATATACTAGTAAGTTTTGCAATGTCCTGGTCTTCTCTACACTAGAACTTGATAACTGTTCATCTACAGCAAGTGCACTGGTCAAAGTCTTGAGCTGTACAACTGCAGCTGAAAAATCAAAATCTGAAGTTAGAAATGTTGCATTATTTGGGAATAATATATTTTGAAAACAGCTGAAGATCCACGACATGCACAATTTAATATGATAAGAGATGACAATAATCTTTCACTTTGAAACAATTAAGAGGATATAATCGAACAGCATTTGAAATTACGGGAAACCAATAAAAATCACTTATGAATGTATTGCAGCCATGTTCTGGGAGGGTTAGCGTTATACAAAATTCAGATTTCATAGCAAATGGTATAGGTTACAAATGGGATCAAACCAGTCTGTCCTTCAGTTACAAGGTGCAGGAGAAGATCCAAACATGAAACAAGAAAATGAATCTCTATAAAAAATATTAAAAAAGAAAGGGTTTAAGTATCTATAAAACCCTCCCAGAACAAGAAAGTGAATCTCTATAAAAAATATTAAAAAAGAAAGGGTTTAAGTATCTATAAAACCGGTGTCCAAGTGAGACTGCAGAGAATCTTCAGAGTAAGAGTACAAGATTTTGGCTGCTAAGTTCCACCCGATGCACACAGAACATATTCAAGTAAAAGATATAACTATAGCATCTACAACAAAGACGATGCTTATATTGGTATGAATTAGTTGAACAGATCAATTGGTTAAAATTACACTATCATAATTCTACTCTTAGATCATCAAAGATAAACTAATTAAAAAAAACTCATCATACTCCATGAAAAAAATTGTTTGTTCATGATTCATGCCTGCAGAAAATTATGTTCAGCAATGTCCATTATGCATAACAAAAAGCTATTTATTAAAAAGCAAAAAGATAGCATGTAGCGGCCAGGGATTTCATAACAAGGATAGCAGATAGCAGGTGCTACAGTGGGCACTATGTTCCCCAAGCGAGCTGCTAATTTTCTCACTAAGCATCAAAAATTAATATATTACATCAACTTCATCCAACAAAAATAATGAAAACATCATCCACCTAACATCATAATGTCAACATCCATGTAATATAAATGTCCACAATCTATTCACAAAATATTCATCATCCACAAAATACAATAACATCACTGGTAACATCAAATATCGACAGTCACATAACATCAACCATAAAAGAAAAATGTCCAAAATCACATAACATCAAGTCATCAACCATAGAAAAAAGATGTCCACAATCATATAAAATAACTCACCAAACAAAATGTCATCATCAATAAATAATAGACTCCAAATAGAGTCTAGACAAAAGGGTCAAACAGATTGACGATTGCTCAATGATCAATTTTCATCCGCTACTTTCTAGGAGGTCTTCTCCTTGAGCATCAATACTAACAGGTGTCCAAGTCATCCAGTTAGAAACTGATCCAGCCCACCACAGGACAAATCACCAGCTTTAAACACAACTTTATTGCCTGCTATAGCAGGTTTTCATCCGATATATCAGGCTCATCATACCCGAGCACAATTTAGCATCACTATGATATACTTTGCATAGCAGTTTCAAGCCAAAATCGCTATAGTGGCCAGGGTAGCGGACAAAAGTAGCCAGTTTTTAAAACAATGATAAAAAGAAGCATCATACTATACTGCTTGGTTAAAAGTTGAAGTCCATAACTAAAAAGAAGCATCATACCATACTGCTTGGTTAAAAGTTGAAGTCCATAACTAAGACATGATTTAATCATACTAATAAATTTTGTATAAAATGGTAACTCAGTTAAATTTAAATATTTGCCAACATCAACTTTAGGCACTTAACCATGCAAGCTTGATGCACTAACCATTATTACCATTTATAGATCAAGACCAATTGTCTAATCACCACTAAATCAGAAGTCAAAATAATAATAATACTACCAAACTCTTGATCGACAAGTTCAATAATAAAGTGGCACAATATATGTAGTTTATGATTCGCTCAATTTTTCTACAAGAATATCTTCTTGACCTAATATTTGATGGAAAAAGGAGTCACCAAGGGAATTTTGCAAAAACAGCCTACCTCATTTTCATTTCTACATATTCAGGTCATCTTTATCTTCTTCCCCAGAAACAAACCAATATAAACATTTATGGATGCTTTAGCCCCTAGAAACAGAAAACACACTCAAATAGCACATGCTAAATTGTAGCAAATGCAAATATTTTTGCAAAGAATATACATTTTTCAACAATGAATCATGTGTTTTTACATGAATACACATTTTTTAAGCTCAAGTGTATTTTACATAAAAAAATCCAATTAATTATTGATTTTAGAAGAAAAGATCTTTTTTCCTCAGAACGATACATATGTAGGGGTTCCCTGAAAATTTTGCCCAGAGATATAAGTAAATGACGGCAATAGTCTCAACAAATGTGGATTGGATATTCCAAATGTCTATTGAGCATTCAGTAGGTGCACAATTGGTGTTCAATAAATGTGAAATCACTTATATCGTACTCAGGACAAGAGGCAAAACATCCAGAGATTCTTAAGTGTGTTACATTCTGCCAAAAAAAAAAAAAGAAATTGCAAAATTAATAACTAAGTCAATTTTCTTGGCAAAATTCACTATGCTAAATACAATCTTTTTTTATTTAGTAATGGACATTCACAAACTATAATATTCCTGTGGGATCAAGGGCAAAAGAATCCAAAATTTTTTAACATAATTAGTTGCTAGAAGAAAGAAAGGTCACTTGAATCTTCAAGAAAACAAATACAGCATAACCATTCCTGCAATATTGCCCCTCAAAATAGCTTATCTAGCCTTCATGAAACTCACCCATGAATACTTTCTTAACAAGCTTAAAACCAGAAAACTGCAATCTACTAATGGATATACATTTTGAGGTTCTAGTTTTAGGAAGGTGAGTTCAAGGACAATGGGCCCATCGATGATTGCAAGTGAACCCATTTTCCTTGATGATTATTAAGTGATTTTTCCTTATTGTCAAAGGAGTATTTTGAATGGAATTCTTGTGGAATAGAAAGGCAAGATGACTGATCCACTCTTCAAAATGACTGGCTTGTGCAGATAAGGATTCAAATACCAACATCTAGGACCAGTATATAATGCTGCTATCAACCCATATCGATATGAAGTATCGGTCATGCTGGGCGAACTGTGAGCCGCTAGAGGACCATACCATGATACGTACCTGACCAACCAGCATCCAAAACAGGTCCAATAACCAATAAAAGTCCATACTATAGTTTTCAAAACCTTGGTAAGTACCTTTGCATTAATAGTTGTAAATAAAAACTAGCAAAGGGAATGTTTTCTTTGATGTAAAACTAGCAAAGGGAAAGTTGACTCGTTTGAAAAAATCCATAGATAAGCCTCTGATGTCAAAAATCAATATAGGCTGCAAAAGATAGAAGTTTTTGGAACCTATTTGTGGTTATAGAAAGAGTACAATTTTGCTTAAGTCATGAAGTAAGGTTCTCATGAAATCATGCTCCTTTATCATCATGAAGATCCAAGAAAATGCCTCCCCCCTACAGTGCTAAATAAATTAATCATACCTTGGAGCATAATTATCAAAACTAGAGTAGAGAGGTAGATCAGACAAGAAACCCAACGACCAGACCCATGTCCGATTCAATTTTCTAATTGGATCACTTTTACATTTAACCCATTGAATCCTGCTAGATTGGCTGGTTTTGCTTAACCAACCCAAATAGCTCCATTGTTCTCTAAAAATCCCCCAAGTAAAAACAGTGGCAAGGCAAATTTACACCCCAGACATGTAGCAAGAAAGACAGACTCTTAAGTCCTAACTAAGGCTTAAAGATCAGGTACCGAACCCATAATGGCTTTGTCTTGGGTCGGCATAGTCCCAGATGCTACCATATCAACTCACAGGATCAACATCTAGCGCCATACCAGGACAGATATTTTTCTATCTTTGTTTTTATGTTTTTTGTTTATTTCTTAATCTTTTTTTTTCCCTAAATGAGTTTTTGATGGATATTTGTACTTTTGAGTCAATGATTTAAGGGTGTATGGTTCCAGTTCCAGTACTAGCACCCTTGATTTCTATGAAAACATAATATAGAATAAAAACAATTATCAATTATCAATAAAAACAGCTCAAAAGTGTCAACTTATCAATTACCAATAAAAACAACTCAAAAGTGTCAACTTATCAATTATCACCTATAAAATCATAATATAGAATAAAGCCATGAGTTTAAATTAAAATGATACCAAACTCGCTTCTAATCCCAAGTGGAGTAACTGCAGGACTTGTTCATAATCAAGACCTTGAATCTAATACCAGCATAGATATTATCCTCATAAATAATATTATGTATGATCATGTTCCAAATAACCCTTTTGATACTATGGTCGATGATGTCCTGTATAAACCTGGGCATCCTACTCATGGTAATAGAAGGCAACACTGTACCGTGATCATATGAAGGTGGTAAAACTGTGCACAAGCATAATCTCAGGATATGACGACTGGGGGCATACACATGGCTCACGGAAGGCAAGATGATCTAGTGCATCGAATCACTACTTTTATTTTATTTTATTTTATTTTGAGTGTGTTCTATCCTGCTTTAATTTATTGAGATCGGATGGCTAGGTTATCCTAAATCAAAACAAACCAACAACCATACCCCAACAAACTACTTCAAATATATCCTTATCCTACAACCACTCAAAACAAACCTACAACCTATCTCAACAAACCAATTCAAATACATTCTTATCCTACAACCACTCAAAACAAACCTACAACCATATCCCAACAAACCAATTCAAATATATCCTTATCCTACAACCACTCAAAACAAACCAACAACTATATCCAACCTGATGGCATCATATATAAATATGACATGGGAAGAAGAAAAAAAGGAAGAAGAAAACTTTGGTAGGTTTAACCTATACTTCTATCTTGAATTCCTCCTCCTCCTTTTGAGATCGTCGTTGCCTCTTCCTCGCGGACGGATCCATCTTCGGCTTCTTTCCTCGGCTTCTTTCCTCCTGTGACTCATTTTCCACTTCCCCATGTTGAAGCCTATCATCGTGGTGCTGCTCTCTTTGGTGGTTGTGAAAATCTTGCATCCCGTGAACAGGTTGAGACTTGAACCTCTTCAAAATATTCTCGCACTCAAGATAACAGATCCACCCATAACCTTACCTCATGCTGCCTCTTACCCCATCATTAAAATCTAGCCATCTGAACTCAATTTTTAGCCTGGAATGAACCTATTACTTAGTGTTTTATGTTGAAACTAGTATATGTAATTGATCTTGGGAAGTTTGTCTCAGTCATGGAACTTTCATCATTATTATTTAATAAATTTTGAACATATTGCTGATTTCTATTTAGTTCCAGCATTGGCCTTTAAGAGTTCATTTGAATAGATCGCATAGTATTTAGATTTACAACATATTGCATTCGTTCTTTTTTCTTTTTTTCTTTTCTTCTTTTCTCTCCTATGCTACAGTGTTACAGTAGCACGTTTCAGTACCGTGTTACAGTGTCTCTTTAAATGCATCAAGTAGTATCAGAGCAAGTTCTGACCTTAGGGATTGACTTTAGCTTATATTTAGCTTTTATTAGGTTGCATATTATTCAATCATCATTGCATATTTGCTGTTAAAATTTATTTTCTTGTAAGCCTTTGCTTGCTGTCCAGAAAATTCATAGAAAACTCTGTTGCTGTCCTGAAATTAGAACCCTCTAATTGGCACCTTTGTTTGCTGTCCACGACTTCTTAAACCCCCATCTCCCCATCACAGAGCCGTTAGTACATTAGAATGGCAAACCACCACCCCAAAAATCCTAGGGATTGGAGAGAGGCCTATGAACGACAACAAGAGTCCATTAGAAACATGCAAACCCAACTGAACCAAATACAACAAATGTTAAAGGCTTTGAATACCCAACATCAGCCCGATGGAGGGGGATTAATTGAATCAGAGAGTGACCCTGAGATGGAAGCCAACCGTCCTCTTAGGAAAAACCATCCGAACCAACGTCAAACGAACACCGCACAATGGGATCAGGGTATCAAAGTAGATGTCAATGAGTTCGAAGGTAGGTTAGAACCTGATGAGTTGTTGGATTAGATTGACAAGATAGAACAATTTTTTGAAAGAACTACCTGAGGATAAAAGAGTCAAATTTGTCACCCTTAAGTTGAAAGGCCATGCCCTAGTTTGGTGGAAGCAGGTACAAAATGATAGGATTCGAAAGGGTAAAGAGAAGATTGCCACTTGGGAACAAATGAAAGAGAAGCTTAGGTGTAAATTCCTTCCGATCGATTACCGACAAACTTTATTTCAAAAGCTTCACAACTTTAGGCAAGGGTCTAAAACGGTGCAAGAGTACACCGAGGAATTCTATAACCTTCAAGCCCGTAATGACCTTAGGGAGGATGAAGAACAGCGGATAGCTCGCTATCTTGCTGGACTTCGCCCTCAAATTCAGGATGAATTGATTTTTTGCAATTTTCAACGAATAGATGCGTTCTATAGTCACGCGCTTAAGGCCGAGTCTAAGTTGAAGAGACAGACATTCCGATAGAATAACACTAGTGGAAAGTTTTCTATAGGAACCAAATCAGCCTTGAAAAATAACACCCACTCCCTCCGAAACCTATTGGTGATACTAAAAGCAAAGAAATTTTAGGTTCCAAACCCTCGAAAACCAGTATCACTTGTTACAAGTGTAGGCAACTAGGCCATAAATCATCTAAATGCCCTTTGAGACAATTTCAGCCTAAGACCAACATGATAGAAAATGCTAATGAAAGTGATCAGGATGGAGGAGTAGAAGTGCAAGAGGAAGACATTGTTGAGGATAGTGAGGTCTAAGATGAGGCTGCCGAAACTACTGAGCCAAATCTTGTAATCAATCGAATCCTTGTAGCACCTAAATCTACCAAGGATGATTGGAGACGATGCAGTCTTTTTCGAACTATCTGCAATGCAGGGAAAAAATTCTGCTCCGTAATTGATAGCGGAAGTATGGAGAATTTCATCTCTCAAGAGATGGTTGATAAGCTTCAACTGAAAACTGAGAAGCTTGCACAACCTTATCGGATTGCATGGTTTAAAAATGGGGATGAGATTCCTGTCACGCGATGATGTCTAGTTAAGTTTTCCATTGGAAAGACCTATACTGACGAAGTTTGGTGCGATGTAGCAACCATGGATGTGTGTCACCTGCTTTTAGATAGATCTTGGCAATTTGACCGTAGCACTATACATGACGGAAAGGAGAACACCTATGTAGTCACTAAGGACAATAAAAAAATTAGATTGATTCCACTTAATAGTACACCCAAACTGATATCTAAGCCTGATTCAACCCCAAAATTATCACCCACTGAGAGATAATCTATAATGATTTTAAATAAGACCCAATTTGCCAAAACCCTACCAAAGTCTCCTGTGGTTTATGCTTTAATGGCAAAAGAAACCACCGAAGCCCCTGGAATTCCGTCGGTTGTTCAACCATTATTAGACAAGTTTTATGACATCATGCCAGAAGAACTCCCTGATGGTCTACCCCCTTTGAGAGACATCCAGCATTGCATTGACTTGGTGCTGGAAATAAGTCTCCCACACCTAGCCCATTATAGGATGAGCCCAGCAGAACATGAAGAATTGTGTCAACAGGTCCTTGACTTGTTAAGAAAGGGCTACATTCAGGAGAGTATGAGTCCCGTGGCTGTGCCTGCCCTCCTTACTCCAAAAAAAAATGGGACATAGCGAATGTGCGTTGATAGTCGAGCCATCAACAAGATCACTGTAAAGTATTGGTTTCCCATACCTAGGCTTGATGACATGCTAGATATGCTGGGAGGTGCAAAGGTATTCTCCAAGGTTGATCTAAAGAGCGGATATCATTAAATCCGTATCCGACTTGGAGACGAGTGGAAAACAGCATTCAAAACCAAAAAGAGGTTATATGAATGGCTGGTTATGCCTTTTGGACTGTCCAATGCCCCAAGCACCTTTATGAGAACCATGAATCGGGTGTTGCGACCGTTCATAGAAAAATTTGTAGTGGTTTACTTTGATGATATTTTGATATATAGCACAAACCCTGAACTCCATTTGAACCATCTACGACAGGTGCTCCAAACCTTGAGAGAGAACCATTTATATTTAAATATCAAGAAGTGCACCTTTTTATCCGATAGCCTCATCTTCCTAGGCTACATTGTATCTGCTGAGGGAATTAAGGTAGATCCGGCTAAGATTGACGTGATTCGAAAGTGGGCAACCCTGAAAAACTTAACAGAGATTTGGAGCTTTCACGGACTTGCATCCTTTTACAGACGCTTCATTCGAAATTTCAGTTCTTTGATTGCCCCGATCACTGACTGTCTGAAAGGAGGTAAGTTTCGCTGGACTCCCGAGGCTGAACAAAGCTTCAAAGTGGTCAAAGACAAGCTTACAAGCGCACCCGTACTTGCCCTACCTGATTTTAATAAGGTGTTCGAAGTTGATTGTGATGCCTCACATGTGGAAATAGGGGCCGTGTTGTCTCAAGAAAAACGCCCCATAGCCTTCTTCAGTGAGAAATTGAACGATGCTCGATCACATTATTCTACATTTGATGTCGAATTCTATGCGATTGTGCAAGCCTTGAAGCACTGGCGACCTTATCTGCTTCATAGGGAATTTGTACTTAACTCGGACCATGAAGCATTATGTTATTTGAATTCTCAAAAAAATCTCAACAAAAGACACGCCAAATGGACTGCATTTCTATAAGAATACATCTTCCATTTGAGACATAAAAAGGGAGTAACCAATCGGGTTGCTGATGCACTTAGCTGTAGGACCCATCTCCTCATCACTGCCTCCTTACAAATTGTGGGTTTTGAGGCGATTAAAGAATAGTACAAGGACGACCCTTACTTCGGACCTATCATAGAAAAATATTTATCTTCTAGCACTAGCCAATTCTCGGATTTCTGCGTTGAATCTAAGTACCTTTTTAAGCAGTCCAAGTTATGCATTCCCGAAGGTTCACTAAGAGTCTTTGATTCAAGACCTACATAGTAGCGGATTAGAGGAACATTTCAGACGGGATAAGACCTTGGGGTTAGTTCAAGAGCGCTACTATTGGCCAAATATGCAAAGAGATGTAGAGCAATTTGTACGACGCTGTAGAACCTGCCAAACCTTTAAGGGTCACTCACGAAACACAGGCTTATATACTCCTCTCCCCATTCCTTTCACCCCTTGGGAAGATATTTCTATGGACTTTATTCTTGGCCTATCCAAAACTGCGGGACATGTTGACTCAATATTTGTGATTGTTGATCGATTCACTAAAATGGCTCATTTTATTCCTTGCAAAAAGACCTCTGATGCATCGCATATTGCAAAACTATTTTTCAATGAAATTGTGCGTCTGCATGGCATTCCTAAGTCCATCACATCTAATAGAGATACCAAATTTATAAGTCATTTTTGGAGAACTCAAATGGCCAAAGTTGGAAGTAAATTAAATTTCAGCAGCCCATACCACCCCAAAACTGACGGACAAACTGAGGTGGAAAATCAATCTTTGGGCAACCTTTTAAGATGCTTGGCAGGTAAGAGACCGACACAATGGGACTTAATCTTACCACAGGCTGAGTTTGCATATAATAGTTCCATCAATAGAACCACAGAAAAATCCCCATTTGAGGCCCTCTATGGCCGTCCTATATCCCACTTTCTTGATCAAGTACCCATTCCACACCCTAGTAGAGTTAGTACAGATACCGAAACCTACTTGAAACAGATTCAAAACGTACAACAACAAGTTCACAAAAAGCTGCAGTATTCCACAACCAAATACAAGGTAGCCATGGACCAACACCGTCGGGATATGGATTTTAATGAAGAGAATAATGTTCTGGTCTATTTCAGGAAAGAGCGATTCCCAACTGGAGGTTACAACAAGCTAAGCAGAAAGAAATTTGGGCCATTCAAGATCCTTAAGAAGATGGGGAAGAACACCTATCTCATTGACCTGCCTCCAGGATTGCCTACTTCCTCGATTTTCAATGTGAGTGACCTATTCCAATATCATGATGAGTCACCCCTTCTACCGATGTCGAGACCCTACCCTTCCACGCAGCTGCAGAGATCACATCAGAGGGCATAGAAGAGATTTTGGATATATGTGAGACAGGGACACGACGGAGTTCACACCGCTGGTACTTAGTACGATGGCGTGGGCGTCCAATTACTGATAGCAGCTGGATTTCTAAGACTGAGCTACGTCGACTTCGGGAGGACCTATTCCATAGCTATATGGAGGCTTTCTCGATGAGATCGAGAATTCGCCCACCTGGGGAGAACTAATACAGTGCATCGAATCACTACTTTTATTTTATTTTATTTTGAGTGTGTTCTATCCTGATTTAATTTATTGAGATCGGATGGCTAGATTATCCTAAATCAAAACAAACCAACAACCATACCCCAACAAACTACTTCAAATATATCTTTATCCTACAACCACTCAAAACAAACCTACAATCATATCCCAACAAACCAATTCAAATACATTCTTATCCTACAACCACTCAAAACAAACCTACAACCATATCCCAACAAACCAATTCAAATATATCCTTATCCTACAACCACTCAAAACAAACCAACAACCATATGCAACCTGGTGGCGTCATATATAAATATGACATTAGAAGAAGAAAAAAAGAAAGAAGAAAACTTTGGAAGGTTTAACCTATACTTCTATCTTGAATTCCTCCTCCTTTTGAAACCGTCATTGCCTCTTCCTCGCGGACGGATCTATCTTCAGCTTCTTTCCTCCTGTGACTCGGTTCCCTCTTCTCCATCTTGAAGCCTATCATCGTGGTGCTGCTCTCCTTGGTGGTTGTGGAAATCCTGCATCCGATGAACAGGTTGAGACTTGAACCTCTTCAAAATATTCCCACACTCAAGATAACAGATCCACCCATAACCTTACCTCATGCTGCCTCTTACCCCATCATTAAAATCTAGCCATCTGAACTCAATTTTTAGCCTGGAATGAACCTATTCTTTAGTGTTTTATATTGGAACTAGTATATGTAATTAGTCTTGGGAAGTTTGTCTCAGTCATAGAACTTTCATCATTATTATTTAATAAATTTTGAACATGTTGCTGATTTCTATTTAGTTCCAGCATTGGCCTTTAAGAGTTCATTTGAATAGAGCATAGTATTTAGATTTACAACATATTGCATTCATTCTTTTTTCTTTTTTTCTTTTCTTCTTCTCTCCTATGCTGTATTGTTACAGTAGCACGCTTCAGTACCGTGTTACAGTCTCTTTAAATGCATCACAAGACCATAATATCCACTCTGGCAAACCAACGCATTAACAAATCTAGCTTCGATATACGATGATGATGATGATGATGATGATTGTTGGCCAGAATCCAAGCTAGGGCTAAAACATCTAACTGACTAACTCAGTATGCAATTTCTTAAGCCTCCCCTTCTGTTCTAACACTGGTATTCTCAAGCTTATCTTAACTTCATATGAAATGTCCATGATCTCACTGGCCAGCGTACCATGTCCTACAACTATTCTGTCTCAGTCCTATATAGCATGGAGGAACAAAACCTCACCAAATAGATGATGATTTCAGCATCAAGAAGACCAAACCATGATGCTGCCTACACCTTGCTCCTTTCTCCGTCCCCCCCCCCACTCTCTCTCTCTCTCTCTCTTCCTCTCTTCCCTTCTCTTTCACAGTCCCCACTCACAGCAGACCCCCTGACTAAAGCATAGACAAAGAAACCGTGGCCCCTGAGACTATCTTTCTATTTTATTTTTCAAAACAGGTGACTCAAATGGATCATGCAAGCAATGGGTTGGACAGCCCTGGTCCCGGCTAATCCCAACTGGTTTCGGCTAGAAAGATGGGGACATCTTGGTTCAGTAAAGGACTAGCATCCTGCAACATGCGCTGATATAGTTTTCCTGTTAGACCAGTATGGTGCTGAAAATACCAACCCATCTCCAAGGTGTGTGATTATCATATCATACAATATTCCATATGCACCTCTCCACCTCATCCAACCACATCTAATTTTATTATTACATATATCTTCATTTATCTTCCCATTATTTTGTATAATAGATTTGAGATAATGAAATCAGTCACTTTGTGATATTACTTGGTCAGCAATCTTAATTGCTATCACATTTTCATTTCTATTCTCACCAAATTTACATCAATATGCTCTATCTTTAAGCCTGTATACTCTAAAGTTTTCCTCCATAAATTCAATTGAGTATTTAATCTAATATCTTTTCATCAATCAACCCCACAAATAAAATATACCATGGTACATCTTCCTGAATATTAACAATAAGTTCATTTATAATTGGTGCAAAAAGATATAGGCTTGGTGCTAATCCTTGATGCAAGTCTATAGTAATTAGAAATATATTTGTACCACATAAATTCCTAACACATTCCAATTTAGTCAAACATCTCCCATGATTCTCCAAACCTCAAGAAGTATTTCACTTGGCCTTCATGACTTACTTTTGCATTTTTTTTTCAAAGCCACTCCATTTTACCTTTCTGAATGAAAGAAGAGTGCCCTATAAACCAATCGCAAGTATGTTGCGATGGGACTTTTCTTTGTAATTTTTCAACTTATGTAATGATATTTATTATTTGATAATAAAATGAGGCATTGATTCATCATTTTAGCTGCATCTTATTTTGTCTAAGATTACGATGAACCCCAAAGATTAGAACAATGATTTTAGGAGATATGAATGGATCATGTTAGTGAGACCTAAAACCCTAAAACCCTAATCTTAAATATTCTTGGTCGTAAAAGCATTGAGTCGGGGATCAATATTCCGAATAGACTGACGCATCTTATGTATGCTCGACGAAGAGGGTGGCAGATCTCACTAGCCACTTGTGTGGGACACTGATACAAAGATATGGGTGCTCATTTGGAAATGAGTCTACTGAATTAACTCGACGAAAGAGAACATCTTATGGAAGTCTTACTTGCATGTCAAAGATGGTTCTCTAAGTGGGAGTTGTGCAAGTGATCCTTAGACCTGAGATCACCATGGAATCTTATGCATATGAACCCATATTTTGGTTCATACCCAGGCATGGCATTAAGACATGTACGGAATGTTCTGGATATGATGGAGTGTGTATGAAGGTTATGAGTAGGTCAACATGGAATCGATCACTCCTAGTAAGAGGAGAACGCATCCTGTGTATTCTCATCCTTAGATAACTCAGAAAAAATCTTTTAGCCAAAAGCAGAAAGAAGATTAGAAAAAGTTTCTAATGCTTCATCATCGGAGTCATCATTAGTTAATCAAGAATCGATATGAATATGTATTTGAGTTTGACATAATTCCATACTCATTAACATATTCAGGATACAGGGATGATCGAAGGATTGAATTGCACAGTAACTTGCCACTGAAGGGTATATTTGGTACTTTCATCAAATTTCACATTTTCTGGATAGTCATGATATGTTGCCAGACGTCAATCTAGACTTGTAGGTTTAATCAAATTAAAGAGTTTAAATCGATCGCCAATTAGAAAAGATTTTAATTGTTGACCTCGGATTAGCTCGATTGGACCTAAATCAGTTAGATTGGAATCCAATCAAATTCAATCAACTTGCATCCGGATCTATTGCTGGCTAGATGTGGAACCCAATGGGTCACACACATGAATATTGGCCAAGGACCCTTTTGATAAGGTTGATTGAAATTTTGGATTCAATCAGGGTTCCGGATAAGCATACTAGCATGTGTGGAAACCCTAGCTCCTTGGAAGATCAATTTGGTCTCATACCTTGCTAATTAGCTAACCCAATTTGGTGAGCAATTGGATCATGTCGTGCCACCTGGAAGCAGCATAAATAATGGCGCCACATCTCAAGTTAACGCCAATTATAAAGAGTCCTCTTGGATGAGGACTCTTGACGCAAAAAACAGGTTTTGTGCGCATGCTGGTGTGAGCAGAAGGAGTCCTTCTGGTTTGGGATTCAGACGCATGTGGCAGCCCACATCACCCTCCATCCTCTAGTGCACATCTCAAAGCATGAGATGGATTTTGTCTGAATTTTATGGGGTGGAGAAAAAATTGGAAAGAAAGGATCTCTCGCGCGCGCGGGATGAAGGCTCGCATCTCTTCGCATTTTGGAGAGTCCTTCTGCAGATCAAACTTGTTTGAAAAGGAACGCCACCTATCAGATTTTGTTCCACATTTGATCAGCTATTTTATGGTGATTTATCTGGAATTTTTTCAGATTTATTAGAGGGCCAAACGGACGCCAAAAGTTTCCCTCGCACGCGCGCGCAGTGATAAGGTCTCGCATGAAGGGATGCGAGAACACATCCTTCCATGAGAATTTTTATCTCCTTATCAGGTTGTCTGGAATCAGAAATAAGTCTTCTATCCACGTGGAAAAATGTAGATTTTTTTGATTTGAGAAGGGACGCAAAAACATCCCTTCTCTGGTCGCACGCGCAGATGGATGTGATGATCGATGTATCATTGATAAAAATCCTTCTGCTTGAAAGATCTCTTATCTTTGATATTCAGATCAGATAAACCTTTTGGATGGGGCGTGTCCTTGCATTTGGGCATCCCTCTAATGGCTATAAAAGGGCCTAGGCGCTGGGTGTCCGAGGCATTCAAATCTGCTTTCCAATTCCTCTCCGTTGCTCTCCCTTCTTTCTTACAATCTATCTTAGTTTTAAGACAATGCTTTGGGATTTAAGACAAAGCCTTATCTGATCCAGACAAGGATTGAGAAGGTCCTAAAGAACGAGATTCAGAAATCCAGAGAAGGTTCTAAGAGGGTCGAGTTAGGTTCTTGGAGAAGCCTAACCGATACAGGACTAGTCGAGTTCTAGGGGCTAGAACTCTTGAAGCAAGATGAAGGAGGAGCGCTGTCTTTGGTCTGATTTCCATGTAAATCACCATTGGAGGGCGGATACTTGAATGTCTCGTGAAAATTAGATTAGCGCTACAAGTATTCTTCTTATCCAATTTTATATTAATTATACTTTGATTATTATAGTCAAGGATTTCTGGGCATTAGGATTTTCGGTGCGTGATGTGTTTTGAATGAAAATTTTAAACACCTAGCCCTTCAACTGCGCCACCGGAACCCAACAGTGATATCAGAGCCTGCCTTGATTTATATAATCAAAGGTTAGAATATTGTCTTAATTATGATCAAGCATAGATTTTTTGTTTGATTCAAGTCGGATCAATGGTTGAATCCAATTGAATATCCAAACCGTAGCATGTCTTGGAGATATATTTTAGATAAATGCATGATGTATAGAATTTTTCTTAGTAGCCTAATACTCGAATTGGGGTTCATTACCAGACCGTCCGGTCATAAGAGCAAGTAGGGTTCAAAGACCCTCTCTTCTCATTCCATGAAGTACTCTTATAGCGTGTAGGGGTGCCACTGTGATGTCCCAAGAAGAAGAACCGCGAAAAGAGTATTTTATATTCATGCATATGATATGCTTAAGTTGGTATGATCATGTTGTATGATTATGCTTTCATATCTTAGAGAGATGATTGGATGCCATGATTAGTTGTTATGTTTATATTTATAAAGATACAACTATAATAGTACATCATTATGATTCGTTGAATTAGGATGTGCATGAGACCATTAAAGCCCTCATAAAAATCATATTAAGTCATAGTGCTGTGAACCAATAGCTGACCTATTTCTTGAATCGATTAACCAATTGGTGTCTAAGGAGTATTTCAAGTGCGGTCGTTCTTTAATTGGTTCCGTTTGCTAGCCTAGCCAATTTATTGGTGTCTAAGAAAAGCAACGGAGAGACCCCCACTAATCTTAACGCTTTTCTGACCAATTGGATTAGTTCGAATCTTAAATAAAGGTTGCTCAGTATTTTGAACACTATATATGCCTTCCTTCATGCCTAGTCAATGCCCTATCAAAGATTATAGTAGGTTTGTTGTGATATTCACAAGACTTGCTATGAGAATTGATGTGGGGTTGTCTTGGTGCATTTTATATGCTTTATGGCATATTTGGATATGTTGCTTTGTTGTGATATCCACAAGTGCAGCATTTTTCCGATATGACTATATAAAAATAAAGGGTTTGACTTAACTACAAAATACTATAGTTTGTTGTGATATCCACAAGGCTATGAGTATTTTTAGAAGCAAAATTTATGTTGAGAATTGCATGAGATGCAATTGAATAGGTTTTTCTATCTTTGAACTCATTGAGGTTTGTTGTGATATCTACAAGGCTTCATTGAGGGATTAGGATCTCAACCCCATTAAGAAACTAGATTAGGGTTTCTCGTTTACCATAGGAGAGAACTATGGTATCCGATAAAATAGTGGGAGACAACTAGTTAAAAAATCTCATTTAGTTATGTACGTGAAACATGAGTAGTCTGCTTATACTATTGTTCTTTATTTATGTAGATTTAAATCTACATTATGGCTTCTTTATTTTCACTGTGTAAAACAATAAATAAAAATATGTTGACCGATCCAAACTGTGGATTGGTTGAGGAACTTGCAAATTAGGTTCATATCGGCAAAGAACTCCGATGTTCTGGATATTCCTAATCCTAGATTGGTCGGCAATAATGTTTACAAAAATTGGAAGGCAAAGAATGTCCACTTGGATATTATCTGTTCATTTTATAGCAAATTAGGGCATTGAAAGAATAATTGCAAGAATTATCTTGCAAGATTGAAGTAGGATGCAAGTATAGCACCAAAAGGTGTGCATATGATACAGACATGTTTTTCATTGAGTGGCTCAGACTCCGATACATGGGTATTAGATACCACTTGTGGATCGCATATTTGCAATTCATTGCAGCAACTACAGAATATCAAAGATTTGAAAAGAGGTGACCTCGAGCTTTATAGCGCAAGTGGAGAGTCCATCAGTGCAGAGGCTGTGGGAACCTGTAAGCTTGACTTGCCTTCGGACAAAACTTTAGAATTAAAAGACTGTTATTACATGCCAAAGATCATTAGAAATATTATTTCTATACCTTTGTTATTAAAACAAGATTATAAAATAAGGCTAATGGGAAATGGATGCTCCATTTTCTTTTCTAATAAATTTTATGGCAATAGTTATATTGATAACAATCTTTTAATTCTTTCACTCAATGAAAATATTTTTTATATTGAAAGAAATATGAAAAGAAAGAAAAAAAGATGTGAATATCACATATCTCTAACATTGCCGTCTTGGTCATATTAGTGAGTCAAAGATAAACAAGTTATACAAAGAAAAATTCTTTGATCCGTATGATTATGAATCATTAGGAACTTGTGAATCTTGTCTCATGGATAAAATGACCAAGACTCCATTCTCTGAACATGAAGAAAGGGCAAGTGAGTTGTTAGCCCTAGTACATACAGATATATATGGACCGATGACAACTCAGACCAGAGGAGGATACTCCTATTTTATTACATTTACGGATGATTTATCAAGGTTCGGATATGTGTATCTTATGAAACATAAATCCGAAACCTTTGATAAGTTCAAGGAGTATCAAAGTATGATCGAGAAATAAATTGAAAAAAGCATCAAGGTTCTTCGATCTGATCGAAAAGGAGAATATTTATCCAGTGAATTTTTTGATCATCTTAAAAGTAAATGTATTCTCTCTGAATGGACCCCTTTTTATACATCCCAATTAAATGATGTAGCAAAAAGGAGGAATCTCACTTGGATGGATATGATGCGGTCCATGATGTGCTTTACTGATCTCCCAATATCTTTCTGAAAATGTCTTAGAAACTGCCGCATATATTTTAAATAGAGTACCTTCAAAGTCTGTTACAAGCACACCATATGAGATATGGAAGAGAAAAAAGCCTCATCTTAAACATCTTAAGATTTGGGGCTATCATGCTTATGTCAAAAATATTTTTGGACATAAGCTTAGTGCTAGATCAGACAGGTGTAAGTTTGTAGAATATCCTAAAGAAACTAATGGATACTACTTCTACCATTCTACTGAACAAAAGATATTTGTTAGTAAGCACGCAACTTTTTTGAAAAATGAGTTCACCCAAAAACAAGACAGTGGGAGGAATATTAAACTTATCGAAGTTCAGAATCTACAAAACGATCCAGAAATACCTATGGTTGAACCACAAGAAGATCCTCAATCAGAAGTACCCAAAGATGAGGTACATCCACAATATACACCTCTCCGAAGATTAGATAGAGTGCGTCAAGCACCTCTGAGATATGATTTTGTCATTGAGAATGACAATTCAATCAACATCATTCAAGATGATGATCCACTGATCTATTCGGAAGCAGTCATGAGTAAAGACTCAGACAGATGGCTGAAAGCCACGAAATTCAAGATGGACTCGATATACACCAACCAAGTGTGAATCTTGATTGATGCGCCTGAGGGTGTGACCCCAATAAGATACAAGTGGGTCTTCAAAAAGAAGATCGGAACAGATGGCCAAGTAAAAACCCACAAAGCTAGATTGGTGGCGAAGAGTTTCAGACAAAAACAAAGAATTGACTATGATGAAACTTTTTCACCAGTGGCTATGCTCAAGTCCATCATGATTTTGCTTGCTATAGTGGCGTACTACAACTATAAGATCTAACAAATAGATGTCAAGATCACTTTCCTCAATGGTAATCATGAGAAAGAGATCTATATAACTCAACCAGAGAGATTTGTCTCAAGTGAGAGGACAAATCAAGTATGCAAGCTAAAGAAATCCATCTATGAATTGAAGCAGGCTTCGAGGAGCTGGAACATCCAATTTGATATGATAGTCAAAGAGTTTGGCTTTATCAAAAGTAAGGATGAATCATGTGTGTATAAGAAGACAAGTGGGAGTACTATTGTCTTCTTGATTCTGTATGTTGATGACATACTGCTCATTGAGAATGATATCCCGATGATGCAATCGGTCAAGATTTGACTATCGAATAAGTTTTTCATGAAAAATTTGGATGAAGCATCCTATATACTGGATATAAAAATCTATAGAGATAGATCTAAAAGGAATGTTAGGCTTATCCCAATCACGATACATAAATCTCGTATTAAAGAGATTTAATATGGAGGCAAGTAAGAGAGGTTACCTACCTGCAAGTCATGGTATACGTCTCTCTAAGAAAATGTATCCTAAGATATCAGAAGAGAGAAAGAGAATGAATGAAATCCTTTATACTTCGGCTATGGGATCAATTATGTATGCCATGCTATGTACCAGGCCTGATGTAACCTATGCTTTAGGCGTAGCTAGCAGATTTCAGGCTGATCCAGAGGAGGATCATTGAAAAACTGTGAAAAATATTCTAAAGTACCTAAAAAAACTAAAGATATTTTTCTTATATATAGAGGAGAATCAGAGTTAAAACTAGAAGATATACAGATTTTAGTTTTCAATCTGATCCGGATGATAGCAAGTCAATATCAAAAAACGTGTTTATCCTAAATGGTGGGGCAGTGAGTTAGAAGAATTTCAAGTAGCAGACAGTAGCTGACTCAACCACTGAGATAGAATACATCGCTGCTAGTGAAGCCGCTAAGGAAGCTGTTTGGATGAAGAAGTTCATCATGGAATTAGGAGTCGTTCCTGAGATTGAAATACCGGTGCCACTCTATTGTGATAACACTAGGACCGTTATTCAAGTTAAGGAACCTAGGTCTCATCAAAAATCCAAACATATTCTCAGACGCTTCCACCTCGTTCGAAAAATTGTAGAGACAATATGTTATCTTTGAACGAGTTAACACAAATAACAATATAGCAAACCCATTCACCAAGACCATACCACAGCAGCTATTTGATCGCCATCTTGATTGTATGAGATTGAAATACAAAAGCGATTAGCCTTAGTGCAAATGGAAGATTGAAAGAAGAGTGCCCTATAAATCAATCGTAAGTATGTTGCGATGGGACTTTTCTTTGTAATTTTTCAACTTATGTAATGACATTTATTATTTGATAATAAAATGAAGCATTGATTCATCATTTTAGCTGCATCTTATGTTGTCTAAGATTATGATGAACCCCAAAAATTAGGACCATAGTTTTAAGAGACATGAATGGGTCATGCTAGTGAAACCTAAAATCCTAAAACTCTAATCTTAAATATTCCTGATCGTAGGAGTATTGAGTCGAGGATCAATGTTCCGGATAGATTGGCACATGCTATGTATGCTCGACAAAGAGGATGGCAAATCTCACTAGCCACTTGTGTGAGACACTAATACAAGAATGTGGATGCTCATTTAAAAATGAGTCCACTAAATTGACTCAATGAAAGAGAACATCTTATGAAAGCCTTACTTGCATGTCAAAGATGGTTCTCAAAGTGAGAGTTGTGCAAGTGATCCTTAGACCTGAGATCACCATGGAATCTTATGCATATGAACTCATATTTTGGTTCATACCTAGACATGGCATTAAGACATTCACGGGATATTCTGGATATGGAGTGTGTATGAAGATTATGAGTAGATCAACATGGAATCGATCACTCCTAGTAAGAGGAAATCGCATCCTGTGTATTCTCAACCCTAGATGACTCAGAAAAAATCTTTTGACCAAAAGCAGGAAGAAAATTAGAAAGAATTTCTAATGCTTCATCATCGGAGTCATCATTGGTTAATCGAGAATCGATATGAATGTGTTTGAATTTGACATAATTCCATACTCATGAACATATTCAAGATGCAGGGATAATCGAAGGATTGAATTGCACGATAATTTGTCATTGAAAGGTATATTTGGTATTTCTATCAAATTTCACATCTTCTGAGTAATCATGATACGTTGCTAGACATCAATTTTAACTTGTATGTTTGATCGAATTAAAAAATTTAATTCGATCGCCAATTAGAAAGGATTCTAATTGTTGAACTCAGATTAGCTCGATTAGATCTAAATCGGTTAGATTGAAATCTAATCAAATTCGGTCAACTTACATCCGAACCTACTACTGGCTAGATGTGGAACCCAATGGGTTATACACAAAAAAATTGGCTAAAGACCCTTTTGATAAGGTTGATTGAAATTTTGGATTCAATCAGGATTCTCTGTAATCATGCTAGTACGTGTGAAACCCTAGCTCCTTAGGAGATCAATTTGGTCTTATACCTTGCTAATTAGCTGGCCCAATTTGGTGAGCAATTAGGTCAGGTCGTGCCGCCTAGAAGCAGCATAAATAATGGCGCCACATCTCAAGTTAACGTCAATTATGAAGAGTCCTCTTGGATAAGGACTCTTAGCGCAAAAAATAGGTTTTATGCACGTGTTGGCATGAGCAGGAGTCCTTCTGGCTTGAAATTCAGATGCATGTGGCAGCCCACATCACCCTCCATCTTCTGGTGCACATCTCAAAGCATGAGATGGATTTTTTCTGGATTTTATGGGACGGAGAAAAAATTGGAAAGAAAGGATCTCTCGCGTGCGCTCGCGTCTCTTCGCATTTTGGAGAGTCCTACAGATCAAACTTGTTTGAAAAGGAACGCCACCTATCAGATTTTGTTCCACATTTGATCAGCTATTTTATGATGATTTATCTGAAATTTTTTCAGATTTATCAGAGGGCCAAACGGATGCCAGAAGTTTCCCTCACACATGCGCGCACGGTGATAAGGTCTCGCATGAAGGGATGCGAGAACACATCCTTCCGTGAGAATTTTTATCTCCTTATCAGGTTGTCTGGAATCAGAAATAAGTCTTCTATCCACATGGAAAAATGTAGATTTTTCTGATTTGAGAAGGGATGCACGCAAAAACATCCCTTCTCTGATCGCGCATGCGGGTGGATGTGATGATCGACGTATCATTGATAAGAGTCCTTCTACTTGAAAGATCTCGTCTCTGATATTCAGATCAGATAAATCTTTTGGATGGGGCGTGTCCTTGCATTTAGGCGTCCCTCTGATGGCTATAAAAGGGCCTGGGCACTGGGTGTCTAAGGCATTCAGATCTGCTTTCCAATTCCTTTCCGTTGCTCTTCCTTCTTTCTTACAACCCATCTTAGTTTTAGGACAAGGCTTTCGAATTTAAGACAGCCTTATCTGGTCCAGACAAGGATTGGGAAGGTCCTAAAGAAGGGGATTCATAAGTCCAGAGAAGATTCTAAGATGATCGAGTCAGGTTTTTGGAGAAGCCTGACCGATATAGGGCTAGTCGAGTTCTAGGGGCTAGAACTCTTGAAGCAAGGTGAAGGAAGAGCGCTGTCTTTGGTCTGATTTCCATGTAGATCACCATTGGAGGGCGGACACTTGGACGCCTCGTGGAAATGGGATTAGCGCTACAGGTATTCTTCTTATCCAATTTTATATTAATTATACTTTGATTATTATAGTCAAAGATTTCTGGGCATTAGGATTTCCGGTGCGTGAGATGTTTTGAATGAAAATTTTAAATACCTAGCCCTTTCGCTGCGCCACCGGAACCCAACACTGAATTCTACAAATAGAATCTCAACTCCTCCCCAAAGATGTCTTTGGTAGAATCCTCATTTAACAATTTCTTAAAATAATATCTCCACCTTTCTTTAATTCTCTCATATTTCACTAACATCCTGTTATTCTCACTTTTAATGCATCCAATTTGATCAATGACTTTAAATTTCCTCTCTCTAGCTTTCACTATTTTATAAATTTCACTATAACCTTCTTTTGAACCCAACTGACCATATAATCCATCACATGCTTATAATATATATATCTATTTGCTAACACTAACAAATTAAACGATTCGAAAACTTTATATTTAGTTCAGGAAATTTATGACTTTGCCCCGATATTTCAGTAATTACCTTTTAAAAGGATAAAAATTAAGTACAGTTAATTCGCCCTTTCTGGTGGTTTTAAACCTTTCAGTATCTTAAATTGCAAAATTTTTAAATAAATTTTGCATATTTTCTAGCAACATATTTTTTATTTTTAATTATACTAAATAATTTTATTTGTTAAATAGGTTTTTAGTCTGACCTGCCGACCCAACAATTGGATTGGTGATATAGTTATTTGGCCCCTCAACCAGGAAACTGTCCGGTTCACTTATGATAACTATGCCTTAGATTCCAGTATTGCATAAAAAGAGTAAAGAAATTTTTCTTGCACTAGAAGCAGGTGCAGAATTAGATCTCTTGTTTTAACTAGACATTCTTTTTGGGTTATGATTAACCTTCAAGCCTTCTTCCCATTTTTACCTCAATATAACACCCTCCTCAGTCAAGCCTTTGACTATTTGATGGATTTCTCAACTCCAACTCTCTCAATGTTACAAACTGAGTTTATAATTAAAAATGAACTCAACCTACTGCCAGCTAGGTCATTTTTTATATCATTCCATTGCCAAAGTAAAATCATGCCTAGCAAAGCATCAAAGCCATGGGAACAATGGAATGATAGCTTTTTCTTGATAAAATGTCAAGGACCCCTTCACCAAAACTCATGGACAGTTTTGTGCTGGCTGAAGAAATCGATATTCTTTCTTTTAGCATTCTTTATGGGAAAGCAAATGTTTGGCTAAACGGCTTGCCAGTTAAAAACTCTGGGCATAGGAGAACAGAATAGACTTGATCGCATCTCTATGACTACTTGACCTATTTTATTGTGTAATACCATCAATGAAAAGAAGTAGGTCTAAAGGAGATAACGATAGCTAAGGTTCCCGTTCAGAACCATCAAGAAGAGCCGATACATGCAAAGCAAAATATCATACAGCTGTTATAGTCCATAAAACAAAAAGGCCATGTGGAATATAGTACTGGTGATACCATTACTTCAAATATATACTATTAATTATATCCTTAAGCAGAAGCTTTCGATTTAATGTAACATAATTTGATATAAAAAGTTGTCAGCAAGAAATAAAAAAGAAAATGCTAAAATAGAAATCATGAGCATGTATGAATTACTTGAATGATTACCTTTCAAAAGCGCAATGATCTTCTGCACCCCTCCGTAATAGCTAAATACTTTGCAATTGTGTATTGAACGAGTTACAATTGTTAGGCAGTTTAAAACATACAGAGCTTCCGTGCTGAAAGTTAAGCTTGTTGATGGCTCTGAAAGGTCAGCATTAGCTTGTGCAGCACTATTGTTCACTGATTTAAAATAAAATTGAAAAATAGTTAGCTAACATATACGAATTTATAGTAAGTTCATGATCAACTGATATAAAGCAACAACAAAATGTGCAGAAAATCAATATCATAATTAAATACCAAAGGACACACAGTCAATGGTTATATGATCTTTTCTCAGAGCTTAGGCAAAAAGTTCTTAGGTGCATCATTCAAGTACAAGCATATTAGAATTGCACAATCGCAAACTAGTTTAAATACAGATTACGTTAAAAGCATTGGCCGTTGAAAAAAAATAAGACATACATGACATGAAGCACATCATCATAACAATTAAGTGGAAGCATACATTACCAAAACATTAAAAGAGTCATGGAAAAATTTGCAAAAGCATGACTGTTTGACTAGAATAAAGCTGTAAAAGAGAAAGATGAAGTTCTTAATTCCTGAATTAACTGATGTAAAAAGCATGAATAAGTGTCTACCTTCATGTGCGCAAAGAAAGTAGATGAAAATGATGGTTAAGATTTCCAATGGAATTTTAGAAAATAAAATGATTCACTTACACTCAGCCACAAGAGAAGATATCCGGGCAATCTCTTGGATTAGAATAAGAATAACCTCAGAAGGATGCCCAGCAGAGCATCCCAGAATTATCTCCTCGGATCCTGACGCTCGCTCAGCGGGTAACTGGCCACCAAGCACAGGCTCCCAATTTTTGTATGTTTGTATAAAGTGCAGGAGAAAAACTTGTAAAAGATTCTTTTTTTCTGTCTATAAAAATAAATAACAAAGAATAAAAGAATAAGAGTTCATGAAAACAAGAAGCAACATGGAACTCAACCAGGAAAGTGTTCAAATTTTATGAATCAATACAAAGTTCCATTAATTCATGAATTGACAGTACTATAAATTAATATTGTATACTAGGTTTCCTTGATTTAGAAACTTCAATGAAGTGGTCAGACTACTAGTTCCAAAGCAATAAACTGACATCAGCATACCAAACACCATAAACAATGGAAAATGCTGCTAATAGAATAGTGGGGCCTACATGCTTATCACCGCCACAAATGAATTCAATTGCTATTAGTCCAATAAACTAATGAAGAAATGAAACACAAAAACTAACTCTCAAAAATCATTTTCCGAGATAATCATGGGTTTAGAAATTCTATATGCAACTACAAAATGGCACTTAATTGTAATGCATTTGAAGTATAATTGGTAATGAGATTTACAAAAGCATCCCATGTCCTTCCTAGCAAAGTAACATCAGCTTCTTGGCCTATGGCTAAGATCAATGCAATTTGGAAAAAGACAAGGACAATAGCAAGAGAAGTCGATCATTGTTTGCATTCAATTGTTTCATAACCAGTTGTGAATTCATATCAATCTAGATGAAAATAGTCTGAGGAAATAATTTGGATAAATTGAACTAGTAAAAGACAAATATTAAAGCAAAAGAAAATCAGCAGTGCTGCAGTAGTTTGTTGGTTACTAGATGCTAAAGCAAAAAAAGATTGGCAAGAGTCTAGTGATTGCTAGATGATCATGATTAGTTAATGCCAGACCACTTGGGAGTGGCAAGTAGAGGCACAGGCAGACCTAAGTAACATAGGATTAAATAAAAGTTTGGGTCATGATTCACCTGATTCTTATGTTACAAAAAATAGAGCAGGAAAGGCAAATTTGGCAATTCTAACAATTATAATAGTCAGAATTTGCATTTTGGGCTTCTATGAGATGTACGAGTGCATCAAAGCAACTCAAGGGTTGATCAGGTGATCAGCGTGGACTGATAGTTAAGCTTGCCGCTTGACAAGAAAAATAAGACCCTAACTCAGCCAGGGAAACCACATTCTTTCTCAACTAATATAATTCATGTAAAATGCCTTTCAATGGCCAGCCATAGGGCGCTTTTATAGCTTTTCTTCTTGGGTTGTCTCACGAGCGACCTATCAGTCTATGACTCTTAATAAGCAACTAATCAATCTCATATGGACACTCAAAATCATTCTTAAAATGCTGCCCAGAGTCCCATAAAACCCAGAAAGAATACCAAAACTAGGACCTACGCACACCAATCCACCTTAAAAATAGGACTCCAAAAGCAACTCTAAAAATCACCTAAAGCAAACTCATTTGTTCCGACACCTTGAGCACTAGGTCATCTTAATTCAATTTCAATTCGACCTTATTGTGATCAAAGACCTGCTAGAAAGGATGAAATCATGAATGATGATTCTTTAAAGCAACTAAATCATTCTAACAACTTTCCCAATAGGATGAAGCAAGGACCCATGTTTACTTCAAGCGCAATTATTTTTCTCTTATCATAAACATTATTGTGCTTATTTTGAGATAATTCCAGAATAATGCATATGTTGAATAACAAAATAAGACTGAACTTCATAGTTCAGGCCCAAGAAATCCAACTTCAACCTACCTTAGTGGTCCTATATGCTCATTATGCAATTTAATTTATTCCAGAACCCATGTGTACACTTTAATAGGACTATAAAGTGGCAAGCATATATGCTACTTGAGCACACTCATCCAGATCCAAAAATCTATATGGGATATGTACACTTGGATGCTTATGAAGTTCTACAGTTGCCACTTCTACAGATTGGTGAAGAGTTTAACTCTTCTAATAATAAGTTTGACACACCATTTTGACGTTAAAAGTGTGTATTTGTTCTTTTTAGTCACTGGCCAACAACACGGTTAGTGAAATAACTCTGCAACATGTTGTTTTTCCTGCATCCTTAAGTTATTTGGGAAGTTTGAATGAAGAACATGTACTTTGAAAAACCTTAACAAACAATACCTTCTTATTTTTAATATTTAATGAATGATACTAAAATTATACATAATTTAGTTAAAATTATAATTTATCCTATGTATTCCCATATCTCCATTTTGATCTTTTGCCAAGTCAAATACTTGGATGTGTCCGAATCCGATTCTCTTATCTGTGTACATACAACATGGGCAAGCACAGACCAAGGTTTCACAAGATTGGTTCGAGAAGATTGGAGAGAACTTGGGTTGGGCTAGTTAGGCCTTAAACCTCCTTAGGAGATATCAAAGCCTACTAAAACACATTCATAGTTCAGTAGAAGTAAAATGATAGGGGGAGGCATGGGACTCGCATACATCCTTTCTCATCTCTAGCTCCCATTCCCTCATGGGAGCTAGAATTTCAAGAATCACTAAAAGGTTATTGGTCTTAATAAAGCAGATCCACGTGAGGAATTTCAACAAGGACATAGGGATTGTTGGTTGTGCTGAGCCAATCAAGCATGTGATTGCAAGGGAAAACTTGTATCACATAAACTGGAAGGCTATTAGGTAAAACTTCCAACCTTGCATCCTGTATGCAGTTTGTTTCAAGAAAATTTTTGCATTCTTTCTGTATCCTGGATTCATGACTTAAGTTTTTAATCCACCACGTATCGAACTGTTGCAATTCATAATCAACGTTCAAAAGATTGTCTTTCAACAATCCAATGAATGACTACAACTAACACCTCTCATAAGAACTACAAAATTTTCCATAATTTTTTATGACAGTACACTTGTCATAATTGGTCAATCATTCTTTTGAGTTTACGCAAGATTATGCAACCTAAACCAATCTACCTTTTATCCAATCTTGTGTGCCCTCAATACCATTTGCTGGTCTAAAAATACATTATCACCATGCTCCTAGTAACCATCTTCCACTCATGCTTATCCTAAGCTTCTTTTCATAGCTATACTGTCAAAGCTTTGTTAGATTGAAGAACATAAATTTATGACATTGAACAAGAATAATGAAAATAAGGAACAGGTCAAACAAAAAGCATGCATACCTAAGCACCTTCAACAAGGCTTGCCATACTGTACCAAACCAAGCACTATGGGGCGTACCATACTATCCTAGTTCGGTACTGGCACACGGTATGGGGGGCATACTAACACTCCGTACACTGAACATGCTCCGTACCAACATAGTAACAGGTTGGCAGCAGTGAGGGGCCCAGTATCTAGAGGGCGAACCTTGAGCTTCAACTTATCTATTAGTAATAAAACTTAAAAAAAGCCACTACAAATTCTTAAATGATTACGGGGCAGTACAATAGACCATGATTCCTCTTATGGCTAAGGATGGGAAAGCATATCAAAGTCCTAATTAGGGAAACCTTGGGCCCAAAAGTCAGTCTCCACCTGACAATTGATTTTTAGACTTTTTTGATATGGTTATAATGAATGGCAAAGCAAAAATTTTAAACGAGGGGCAACATTAGTAATAGATGGTTAATAAGTATATTACATTTATATCTAAAGAAAATTAAAGCATGCCATGAAAATTTAATAGACAATGCAATGTATGCAAATTTGTTTAATGAAGCTAATACAATTATACGAACATTAATGAGTGATATTTTCAGTAGGCAACTTTTTCCGCTACAAGAAATTCATTATAATTCTTATATCATCCAATATATTATTTTTTAAGAAAAAGATATTTAGCTATTATGCTCTTTAGTTCAACAAATAAAAATACTACAATTTATAATTGAAAACTATGATTTCTATGATTTTATTAGACAATTGTCAGTTTTAATAAGTCAAAATAGTAAAACATTAGATGGGAATGAGAAAATAAAGCAATTAAAAACTAGGTTATGATTTATGAATGAATCATAAGATGCAACACAAGTGCAAGATATATAATGGAAGAGAGGCAAACTCTAGATTGCAAACCTTATAGCCAAAATCGTAAAAGAGCATATTAACAATTGAAAACTAATATAGAACATTCTCTAGAAAAACTAATACAAAACAAAAGATAAATAAATAGATTGTCGGTAGGTTCATGTTGGTGATCTAGTTTTTCAATATAATCCATCTCCTAACATCATGGATAGGACAGGAGGGGGAGGGGATGTGGGAGATGGTGCACAAAAGGTTCATTGAATCGATACCGAAAGGCATACCAGTCACCAGTCAGTGATCGATTTGGCATGGTACGCATCCATACCATGCCATTCTGGGGCAGACCAAAACAAAGAGAGATAAAGAGGGAGAGAAGAGGAAGAAAAGAAGAGAGGAAGAGAGAGAGGGAGGAGGGAGGGTCATCCAAGCAAACCCTAACCCTAAGCCAAGCATGCACATGCAAGAAAGAGAGGAGAAAAAGGGAGGGAGAGGGAGAGGGAGGGAAGAAGGGGGAGGGCCACCTCAACAAACCCTAACCTTAAGCCAAGCATGTGTGTGAGAGAGTGGGAGGAGGAGGATAGAGGAAGAGAGGGAGGGGTCTACCATCGACAGGCAATAGGAAGCACGGACCATCGCGAGCAACTAGGGGGATGGAGGCAAGCGACGAGCACTCTATTGATTTTTTTTGAGCCAAAGATAAGCGAATTGAATAGCAAGTAGTCAAGATTTTAAATCCTGTGGGACGGAAGTGTCCCGATATCTCCATGAAACGAGACACTCCACTGTCTCGTCCCATCCCGATAACCGTTTCGATCATACATTCCGGTAGATATCCTTCATCTCTCTCCTTTCTTTATTCCTTTCTTTATTTTTTCTTTCCTTCCTTCTTTTCTTTCTTTTTCTTCTATCTTCCTTTCTTTCCTTTATTTTCTTTCTTTTTGTCATCCCTTCCTTTCTTTCTTTTTTTTCTTTTTTCTTCTTTCTCTTTCCTTCTTCCTTCTTTCCTTTGTTTTTATTCTCCCTTCCCTCATTTCTTTCGTTTTTCTTCTTCTTCCGTTCTTTCACTTTTCCTTTTTTTCATCTTCCTTTCTTTCTTTCCTCTTTCTTCTTTCTTTGTATGGATGGATTTCAAAGTCCCAACCCCTCCTAGTCCCCTTTTCTCCTAGGAACGGGACGAAATGACCAAGATGCGCCCCATCCCGTCGGAACGTAAAACCTTGCGAGCAATAACTAGCTTATCTCAAATTTATAGCCAGACCATGCTGGTCCCATACCAGTCATTGGTTCGATATGCCTCGAACTAGCTAGTTTGGCACAATTCGACAAACCTTGGTGCACATATTCAGCCACATGGCTAGAGTTCATGCAAGCCAAACCAAGCATCAAGCTGCTCAGGCTCTACCTGATCTATAAGGTAGTTACTAGAACTCCGCTCCAACTCAAGCCGAGCTTGATATTCCTCATTGAGGCTTTGGCTCATATAAGCTCTAAGCCAAGCTACTAATGAGCCAAGCCAATCTTTCTTTTATTTCTGCAACTCATCCATGTTCAAGCTCGACTCATCTATAAACCAAGCTTCAAAACCTATCTGAGCTCGCCTCATTTTCTAAGTCAAGCCTAAACCAAGCCATGCTCAACCCAATCCCAAGCTACTCATGAGCAACTTGGATCTCTAAAGCCCTACACAGCACACAAGTTTAGTGTTATGATAACTAATGATGACTGTGATTAATGGCTAATCTTCATTAATGAGGCATGACATTAGGAGAAAGATTAAGGATTTTTTTTTAAAAGATCATTTTAAATAATCCATACTCTTATCAGTTTAATTGACAAAAACAACCATGATTGAACAAAAGGATTTGGAATAGGAAATAGGAAAAAAGAATAATGTTATTGAATAAGTTTCTATTTGTCCAAGATGATATGGGCATGTATTAAGTAGGCGCCTATGCAAACTTATCTCATCTCTCTTTGATCGTGGGATCTCAAGCAAATTATGGTGAGTTGTGCAGTAAGAAAATAGGTAGGGGGCCGCTAGGTTACAATTGAGACTCTAGGGGGTGCAACGTCAGGTAAACGAGGGGGTCCATATCATACAAAAACTCTAGATATAGAGAATTTCCAAAGTCATGGGGTGCCATGGCTGCCTCGTGGCAACACCATAGCTCTACCATTGGTTATAATTACAAGCCATAAGTTGTCCTACAAATAGGAAATCAGGACATCCAGACAGGCCCTCATGAATAAGAATTTAAGTCCCGGTGGGACAACAGGGTATCCCACCATCCCAATTGTCAAGCTGGGCAATGTTCTTGGTGTCAGGAAAAGACCAAGATGGACAAAGATAAGGACAAGGCATCCACCATCCCAAGTGTCAAGATGCAGCCCATACCATTCCAAAGAAAGACTATAATGGTCCTGTCCTGCAGGATAAGGACAAGGCATCCACCATCCCAAGTGTCAAGATGCAGCCCATACCATTCCAAAGAAAGACTATAATGGTCTTGTCCTGCAAGATATGAATCCTTGCTGATGGACTTCAATAAAAGAAACAAAAATGACAAGCCAGCCATGATGAAAAAAATATAGAGATAACATAACCATCCCAAACAGAAAAAAAAGAAAATCAACAGAACTAGGAATACCAGTCAAGTATCATATTTGAAAACTATTAAATGATAAAGTGATAGAGACTTTAATAAGCTAGCATGAAACTATTTTTGATTGACTTGCAAACCCATCATCAATAAAAATACTTTGCAAATGACTTGATTGTGAGCAAACCAGAAAGTCAAGCAATATGAACCAATAAAACAAATACCTTATCAATGGCATTCTCGTATCTCTGCCAAAATGTACTCAAGACTGCCTCCTCACCAATATCCCTTGAAAGAGAAAAAAAAAGGCAAAATATGACAAATTATTTTATGATCAAGCTCACATAATAAACTTTCAAAGAAAGAGTGGTTAAACAAGATTGATTGCAAATATAGGTTCCATAGAATGTAAATTATTTATATGGCAAACAGTCTCTTCTTTATAGAAGAAATACGTTTGTACATTTATTTTATAGCGCGTACGGAAGTGCAATATCATCCTTATTTCATCATAGTATTAACCCAGCAAAATAGAATTTCGCAAATCGGATTTCACAATAATCACTATGTAACAGGAAGTACATATAAATTTGAAATCTTCTAACAACCAATGAAAAGCACAAACAATAATATACTTTCCAAAAATTAAGAAGACTAAGTAAAAGGAAAAGAGAAAACAATTTATGAAAGCTTTGTTTCAGATATGACATGTTGCAGCAACCTTTCTTGTTAGCATGCAAAATGCCAAACATATCAATTGATAGTTTGCTAAGATTAGCAAAGTGAACATTATGTAGTGATTAAAGGAGGAACAATTCGAGAAATGCATTTCTAATGTCTAGGGAGAAAGCACTAGCACTCAATGGCTTCAGACTTTTATTTTAGTAAACATGTTGTAGTCATCATTCAAGATGATATCATGAAAATGTTCATAGTTCCTCAATAATCCAGTTCAAAGTAAAGATGCATAAGGTAACACAGGGCGCTTGAAGGGAGAAGTGTCACTACATTCAGAGTTCTTTACGAAAAAATTACAGAAAGGTCCCTTGTATATAAGGGTTCATTTAGATACCACTTTTCTCAATCATAAAAGGTCAGACTACCAAAAAAAATGTTCAATGCTACTTTCCAACTTGCACAGAGCTAAGGCATTGTAAATTGCCATACCACCACTAAAGATCAAGATATAGCAACCAACATAACACGGAAGAAGAAAGTGGAAGAAATGGAAGGAAGAACAAAAGAAGAAAAGAGACAGATCAGTTTTTTCCCATCCTACCTATGTGGCCACTTCAGGTTACCAAATTTGTCTAGGAAACCTCATTTGCGAAGAAAATGGAATCTGGTTCCATGTAAGAGGTAAATGAGGCCCATGTTTGTTTAGAAATATCCTAGTTGGTCTCTAAGTTAATATAAAAAGCAGGTGGAATCCTAATCAAGTTCATTCAGACTTTTCAGGAAAATTCAAAAGGACTCTTGGGAAGTAGGCGTCCTTTCCTATGTCCAGGGACAATGTATCTTATTATAGTGCAGCTGCATCAGCAGCAGCACATGTGATGTCTTATTGGTTGCACAATCACCTCTTAAAGAATTGTTTCACTTTTTTCTCAAAGTTCTATCTAAAGTACTTCACACTAAAAAATCATGGGCAGCTGTGACATGACAGAAAGAGGATTCAAGTCTTCAAGTCTATGATCACGATCCACTTGAATATTCAGCAAAAAATGCATACTTTGTGCCTGGATGTCAAATGAAATATGTATTGGCTTAAGAATTTTGTTATGCACTTCTGTCAAACAACGGTTTTCCAAGCAAGTATGTGGCTACCATGGGAATGACACAAGCACCTTAGAAGAAAATTAGGCATTGATGTTTTACAATGGATTTGGTAACACTCAAGGTCTGACGGACCGATATTAGGGCTCATACCAACCAGCGACCGGTTCGGTACGATACAAGTCCATACCATATAATGTCAGAGTGTGCCGAATCAAAGAAAGGAGGGGGGAGAGAGAGCAAGAGAGGAGAGGGAGGAAAAGGGAAGAGAGGCGAGATAGAGAGGCAGGGAGAGGGAGTGAGGGAGAAGGAAAGAAAACCCTAATCCTACGAAACCCAGAGTCGAGGAAGGGGGGAGAGGGAGAAGGAGAGGAAGGGAGAAAAAGAGAGCCATACTGTTTGGCTAAACAAAGTTCACTATAACGGTCAATCAGCCATCATTGGTCATCTTCTACTTCACATACCATGGAGCTTCGAAGCTCCCATCATGGCAGAAGAGGGGGCGGGGGAGAGAGAGAGAGATCGACTGAGACAGAGGACGGAGCAAGGGAGAGATCGAGTGGAGATTGGACCATGGAGAGTTGGGATGGGGGAGGGGGCCTCGAGAGTTTATTAAGGACCGAACCATCCCAACCACCATAACCATTCTGGTTCTTGACCATTTCAATTCAATACAGCCCGAATCACTCTATATGGGATGGTTCGACTAACTTTTATGACAGTCATGTGGCCATACTAACTGAAATGGTATCATTTATCATCCATCTTTAAATTCATTTTTCCAATGACCTAAATGAAACCAAAATTTCCGGCACTTCTTCATCAATGATCACCATAACTCACTTTCAACTGCAAGTCAAGTTCAGAATATTGATGCACTTCAGCTCCTAATCATCCTCTAGTTTCTTGATCGTCAAAGATCTTTCACCGAGAACTTTATTTTTTCAATTTACAGTTCTCCTACAAAGCTGGAGACTCTTGTATGCTTCATGAAGGCCAACGGATCGTATTTATAGATTACATAATTGAATTCATTGCAGTTAGAAGGGGCAAAGGTGGAGATTTGGCCTTCATTCAATCAATAATCTTTTTTATCTTTCCCATATGCTCCTTTAATTATCCATGGATAAGCTTGTGATAGAAAGGATTATTTTCTACTCCAACAAACCATTAGAGCTGTAGCTAACCAGGGGGTAAGTAGATTTGACAATTGATAACCACCCACAAATTAGCTAACCATCAATTAAAGATATCCGCTATTTGGTAGACGTTTCTATGATTGGAGGGAAAAGTCATGGAAAAAGTGAAAAAATAAACCAAGAAGATAAACCTCTAGTGGTTAACTTTATTTCACCCTCCTTCACAAAATAAAGTTAACCAAGTTAAGTGGCTTTTGAAGGCATTGACTGAGTAACCTCAACCCCCACATTTTTGGAGTGTTTGGCAGGTTAAATTGATGATCTGCCCTTAACTAGCTGCTACAATGAAACACACTCTACATCAGACTGCTACTCCCTCATTGAAGATCTGACCTGGCCCTTGCAACTTATTTGAGTCAAGTTGAGATTACGGCTAGAACTGGGCTCAGGCAGGGCCGACTTTGGGTCAGGCTTCAAGATAGGCCCGCAACAATTCAGACCGGGCTTGGGCCTAAACAAAGTGCCTGTTTGTTTTTCGGGCCGAGCTCGAGCATACCTTTGGCCCGACCCGAGCCCGGCATAGGCCCAAGCCCAAATTCGGGCCCGATTAGAGCCCAAATATCTTTCCATCTTCCCCCATTGTTACCATTCCAGCACGATCCACGACGATAGGGGAAAAGCCAATGGTGCGGAGGCAGGCGAAGATGGGGGACTCAGGGGTGGAAAGGACAGAGTCCGGAAGGGACTAAGGAGGTGGCTTGGAGACAGGCGAGGCCGACGACGACGAGGAGTTTGTAAGGGAGGGAGCTGATGGGGTTGGGGAGGAAGGCGAGGGCGTGGAGGGGGCAGCAGAAGGGGTCGGCAAAGTGACAAAAGTTGTGAGCGAGGGGGCGGCGGAAGGGGTCCGTGACGTAATAGAAGCGACGAGCCGCAGGCGTGGTAGATGAGGTGGGTTGCGGCGACAATGGAAGTGATGGTGAGGTGGGTTGCGGCGGCGAGGTCAGCAAGGCAAGCACCGATGATGAAGGCACTGGGCTGGGTACTCATAGTGGAGGGGGAGGAGGAAGACTGGAAGAGAGCATGCATGGGGAGAATGGGAGGAGACATGGGGTTTGGATGGAGTAAACGAGGAAAGGGAGAGCAGAGGGAGGAGAGTAATGGGGTTGGGCCGAGGTTGGGCTCGGGCTTGGGCCGGCCCGACTGGGTTCGGGCTAAGCTCGGGCCTTAAATTTTAAAACATTTTCGGGCCTAAACCCAGCCCGAAGCCTAAAAAAATATTTTGGATCGGGGTCGGGTAGGGGTATGGCCTAGCCCGGTCCATTTCCAGCCCTAGTTGAGACCCTATAGATAGAGAAACAAATACCAGGATTCATCCTTATGTTTAACATCTGCCCCCTAAAAAAGAAAACATAAGAAATAAGCAAAATGACGATGACAAGGCATAACTATGCATCCTAAAGCCACAATCCTGTATGCAGTAGGCTTGGCACAATGGACACTCTATAGCTGGTCAATATCATAGACTGTCATATTCCTTCCTCTTCCAAAGAAGATCTACAATTTATAACATGGTTTGCCTAGTGACGAAAAATCTAACATATTCTTCAGCTTGCATTTGCAAGGGGTGGTTTACCAACATCATAACAGCATATGTTATCATTTTAAAACTACAATTAAAGCAAGAGCATGCAAAAAAAAGTTATCTTTTTTGTTTAGTTTGTCACTGTTTGGAGTCTATGGACTTCCACAACGCATACATAGGTCTTCACAAATGCATGTATTAACTCTGTGCCCTAAAGTAGGATCACCTCAAGACTAGAAAGTATCAGGTCTTTTTATTGTTGCTTTCACTGCTTTTTAATGGTGGTCTTCTGTTATGTGACTTTTCTTCTGCTTTTCAGAAAATGGGGATTTCGAGCAAGGAGGGGAAAGGTGATATAAGAGAGAAAGAACTAGAACAGCAATATGAACATCATTTGTCCGTATATAGCACTAAAAGCCAACACAATACTAGTCTCAACACACACCTAGCTCAACAACCAAGAGAAAAAAAACACAGAATAATCCCCATCATAAAAAGACAAGCAATGTCATGGAAGTGATGATGAAATATCATACCCGAAACGGAACCTTGGAGAGGGCGCGGAGAACTTGTCTGCATGAACCCACGAGCCACCCTCCCCGGTTTGGCCACCAGATGATCTCCTAATAAGATCAGCAACGCCCTTGACAATGTTCATGCTTGATAATCCAATTTGTGAGTCATAGACCCCCTTGAAACCCCCAATCGAAACATGCAGAAAGAATAAGTACTTCTGTGCCCCATCACAAGTCTTCCATTTTTAAATTCATAACCTGCCAATGAGTTTCCTGCAATGAGAAGAAATGCAAGAAGGCCATGATAAAAAAATAATAACAAAAATAGCTACTCCACATAGCACCTTTAAGCTAAAATTGAGAAAGTCAAAAAGGCAATAAAAGGAATGTTAGGCCAAAACAAACTGAACGGTGAGCTCGGTATATCAAAAGCCAGCAAGAAACAAAAGTTTCAATACAAGCACCAACTGAACCTCAATCCATGAGCAATGTCATGTAGTACCTGATTGAGAAGAAAAAAGCATTGCTTATGTATTAATTTCACCAGCAATTGCCATTTGCATCAAGATGTTGCATTGCACCAGTATTCTCCATGGCACAAGTCAAATGTATGATTTGAATTACCCTCCCATAAGCATCTATGCATTCTTTTAGCTACTACTCAAATAGCTAATCATGTACTAGCAATGCCATTTACAGTCATAGTTTTCCATGTTCCCCCTTGTCAAATGTTCCAGTCAAAAAGGCATTTTTATTTTAGAGCACAAATGGCCGATTATTCCATATTCATTATTGAATTCTTCAACATAGGCCATCAGCCCTTTTTTGCTGTCCAAAAACCCAAGGGTTGGGATGAAGTAACATCAATGCAACTTGTAAACATCGGAACTATCAAGAATTGTTGACACATCAAGACATAGTGCCATGCTACTAAAATTATATATCCCAATGAAAATAATCTTCCTATGTTTCACCAGTAAGAAATGAGAAACCCATGTCAAAGGAAAGTCAAATTTATTGTCAACTTGCCTAAAATAGTTTGTATTCATAACATTCATCCTTCAATCATCCAAAGAACTTCTATGGGAATTTATACTGAATCAGTCTCATTTTCAGTTAACATGTGCATAATATCATGCCTGCTCCTATATATTTTACTAAGAAACTGCTACAAAATAATTTCACAACAACTTCCTCTCAAAGTTTTGAAAAGTGAAACCACTCTACATGGAATTATGTCCATATATCTGGCTATCAAATAGCTCATCTACATATGAGGACTGGACTTCAGCAAGTCAAAACAGGAATATAAAATTTCAACCTATCTTGCTTATTCAGCAGAAATATCCTTTCAGCTCTAGTGTGCCAACTTCTATGTAGATTCACCCTGCTAGCACTTTCCCAACTCCTTGAACGGCAGACTAGCTACCGATAGAGAAAAACACTAAGGAACAAACTGCCCTGCAATTAGAACCCTAACAATGAATGTGTAAATTTCACCGTGATGCTAACAGGCAACATTGTAAAAAGAAACGATGCCTATAGCAAAAATAACAATGATGATGATCAAATATAATAAAATAAAAATCAGCTTCTCCTAATCAAAAATCAAATAAACTGGAGAAAATCTACGACTTCCAAAAAATTTGCACAAATATAAGAAGGCAGCAAAGATTTAGGCACAGATATTCATAGCAAACGATAAGTGCAGCAAGATTAAAGCGAGCTCAGAATAAATTTTAGATCCAACCTCAACAGATCATACGAAAAACGGGAAGATGGAGTCGACAAGTTACGGCTCGAGGAGGGGTAGTCGGAGAGGCTCAGAGGTTGGAAGAACCGTCGGGAGATCCACATCTAGAACTAGGGTTAGGGCTTGAAGGCGAGAAGGGATGGGAGATCAGCGCAGCTAGTTTGGTTCAGACCTTAAATAAGGAAGAGGGAGGACAACTTGAAGAACAAAGGCCAGATATAGATGCAGAAAAGAGAAGAAGGGGGCGAAGGGACAAGCATGATATGAGAGACTAACCGATGGGATTGAGAACCGGAAACCTGGGCCGCAGAGAACCACCGCCGATATGACCGCCGGAAAGGAGAAGCGGAAAGGGAAGGCGGAGGAACGGGGCGGAGGAAGGCGATCGGGATCGAGTTGGGATGTGAGGAGCCGGGGCATGCGCAGGGGAATCAATCGCACCACTTCCCCTTTCCGCCGAGCCGCGGCTTGGGCACGGTTGACCCAGCCGAGTTATATGGACTGCTGTAATTTCACCTCCAGTGGGGGTTAATTGCTGCCAATCTGACTCTTTGACCTTTGTTTCACCAGTGTCCTGACGTGCCATGCACCTGACAGGATTTGGAATATTGTAATTTTTATTATAAAAATATTCAGGGAAGCAGGTTGTAATTTTGACGTTGGGAAGGAAATAAAAGACGGGAATCTCTTTTCCTTGAAATATTCTACGTGCACAAAGCTTATTCTTTTATGATGGTAGAGATTAATGCATCAGCAGCCGGGTGAGAGACATGGAAGGAGTGTAAGAGCGAAAGTTGGGAGAGTTTGTACTAGGTTTGTTGCTATTGGTCCGTATAAATTTAGAGGTTACGATAACTTTTTTAATGCACACACTTAGAGAAAATTGCTTTTGGGTGTAAGTAGCTGCAAAGTTATAGCTTATTTTAATAATTTTATAAATATATTTTTTTAATCTAATATATCTCCATCCGTGATTATAGAAGAATTACCGTTCACGACCTAAAACCATGAGATAGAAATTATGATAATTGTCGAAGAATTACAGTCACACCTGCAATCTAAAACCACGAGATACAAATTATGACAATTGTTACGTACTCATAAATTTTTTTTCCATAATTACATAGCCATAAATGAACAATAAAAAAAATAATTATTAATATATAAAATTTAATTCAAATGATTGAATCAAAATTGAATGTCAATTAAATCAAAACAAATATTTGATAAAATTAATATTAAACGAGATCTACCATCAATTCTGATAACTCTAAATCAAACAAAATAGACTAAACTCTATCTCTAATCACACTCCCATAATAAAACTCTCATCAACCTAATTTTCTGAATCTATAAAGAAAAAAATAAAAAAATTATTATGAGTTAAACAATCCAGTAAGTAATGAATACTTCAACTAAATAAAGCAGACAATAATTATATACACGTCAATAATGAGTACATTAGTTCAAAATTCACATCTTAATGTATCTTATTTATCTATATTTGTATATAGAATTTTAATTCATCACAAAATAATTTATATTCATATTTCAAATTTTTCAAAAAATTATCGAGTTCTGATCAACCATAAGTTATGATCATATTTTTTTCCATAACAGAATCATAATACCACATATCATCTTGCGTTAGACTACATATCATCTTGCAGCGGATTATATGTCATCTTGCGATAGGCTGCATGCTATCTTGCAATGAGTCATAATACCGCATATCTTCTTGCAGTAAGCTGTATGTTATCTTGCAGCATGCTGTGTACCATCTTACAGCAAATCCTTAGAAACAATGAATCTACTAGCGGTTTGTCGTGATGTGTTGCTGATATGTCGCATATTCACTTGCGACATAAATCTTTAGGATTAATCAATTATCAATGTATTAATCCTCATTAGTGGAATTCTTTACATAACTAGATTGACAATTGATATCATCATCCATTTTTATATCTTGTTTCAACAATAATATAAATAATAAAATATTAAATCAATAAAATTAGATCGTTTGTCATAATCCACACGTTATCATATTTATTTAAAAAAAAAATATCTTCAATATTCAAAATACCTTACATCATATTCACATAATGAATTAAGACAATTCAAAATTCATCAATTTATTAATTTATAAATTATCGACTAAATTTACTAAAGGTGAAATACTACTTACATCACAAGCAAATCCAAACTATAGATCCAATTAATTCAAAAAATTCTTCTCTAAGCTTGATAAAAATCATACTTCGATCAATTTTATCATAATTATTTTAAAAATAAAATTTTTAAAATCCAATATCTCCATAAAAGTTAGCTAAATAATAGTGTCCGAGATTTCTGATTAATCAATTTAGATCAACTAGAGAAAAACCCCCCTTTTGTTCTAAGATCCTATAATTTGATAGAGAGAAAAATAAGAAAGAGAAGGTAGAGAGACAAATTCGGGAGAGAAAGTAGAGAGAGAAAGAGAGAGGGAAGAGGGAAGGTATAGAAAGATGGAAGAGATAGAGAGTCTCTCTGTTTTTCTTTTTTTTTTTCTTTCTTCCTCTTCTGTTGGTTAGGCAAAACAGGGGATTCATGAATCCCCTTCTTCTCCCTCGATTCAAAGGGGTTCTTGCCCGAAAAGGGTGACTGAAGGTCCAACCCACGATGGTGCAACCATGGCTCCCCGATCGGATATTCGACGGTATGGATGGTGTCGAAAAATAAACCCACATGGACAACCAAAAATAAGGTAGTTTGAAATCTGATTTTTTTCTCAAAAATCAGCATGTAAATTATGAAAAATCTCCATCTAAAATTCAAGAAAGAACCAAAGAGAAGGTTTTCTTAAGGGATTACCTGATTTTAGGGGGTGTTTGGGTCACAAATCTATCGGCACAATGCCGTCTAATCGAGAACAAGAAGACAAGAAAATGAGAAAAGAATAGGAAGAAGTGGAGGGATTTTGGCAATGGGATACTGTAGAAGGGAGGGACGTCTTCTTTATAAAAAGGGCTTAGCATTTCTTTTTCTTAGATTTGAATCCCTTATAGGATAGAAAGAAGACTTTCATCGGGAGTTTTTTTCCTCCTGTTCGTTCCTTTTTCTTTTTTATATACTTTGAAATTCATGCTCCTCTTAATTAGGCTACTGTTTGAAATTAGCTAGGTCAATTTGGATTGGGTTACTATATTCTACCCTCGAAAAAGTTTCGTCCTCAAAATTTTTATGCATCTCTTCCTCTAGTTCTTAAATGGCTTCTCTTTTTGAATAATGATTCCATTGTACTTTGATATAAAGAATGATACAACGTCTCAACATTTGTTCTTTACGATCCACTATCTACATAAGATATTCTTCATAAGATAGATTCTTCATAGCTTGCAAGGGCTCGAGTTCCACAATATGATCTGGATCTGACATATACTTCTTTAATATGGAAAGATGGAAAATATTGTGCACTCTAGCAAGAGAAAGTTTTAAGGCAATTCTATGAGATATCTCATTAATTCTTTCCAAAATCTCGAATGGACTAACATATTTAGGATTCAATTTACCACAAATGCCAAATCTTAAAATTCTCTTTACATAGATACTTTGAGAAATACATGATTATCGATTTGAAATTCTAGTTCATATTTTCTATTATCTATATAATCTTTCTATCTACTTTATGCAACTTGAAGTTGCTATTTGATTAACTAAATCTTTTCAACTGCTTGCTGTACAAGTTCAGGATCCAATAATCTCCATTCACCAATATCATTTCAGTGAATTGGTGATCGATATATCCTACCATATAGTGTTTTGTCAAGTGCCATTTGTACGCTAGCCTGATAATTATTATTATTAACAAACTTAATCAAAGGTAGGTGCTCATCCCATGAACCCTTCGTATCTAAATATAAGCTGTCAACATATCCTCTAAGATCTGAATAGTCCTTTTTGATTGGCCATCAGTCTATGGGTGAAAGGCTATATTGAAATTCAATTTTGTTCCCAATGTCTTGTGTATGCTTTTCCAAAATTAGGATACAAACTTGGTGCCTCGATCCGATACAATGATCACTAGAATTCTATGTAGCCTTACAATTTTTTTTACATATTATCTTGCTAGTCTTTTCAAACTGAACTCAACTCTAATCGATAATAAAAAGTCTATAGATTTTGTCAATCTATCTATAATCACCCAAGCTGCATCATTAGCACCGGGAGTCTTGGATAATTCAGTTATAAAATTCATAGTGATATATTTCCACTTTCATATAGAATATCGAGAGGTTGAAGTAGCCCTATGGGTCTCTGATGTTTAGCTTTGACTCATTGACACACCAAACATTGAGCCACAAATTGAGCGATCTCTTTTCATGTTGTTTCACTAATACATCTACTTCCAAGTTTCTATACATCTTAGTACAACTAGAATGGACTGTATAACTTGCCTAATGAGCTTCCTCAATAATTTTTTATTTGAGTTTTGAATCCTTAGGTATGCAAATTATATTTTCAAACCTTAGAGAACCATCATTATGTGTCCTGAATTTAGATTGAACACCTGCTCCTCCGATTGATTCTTTGATTTTTATTAATTATGGATCACTGTTTTGTGCAACTTTAAATCTTTCTATAAGTGTTAGTTGAATCCTCATATTGACTAGTTGAACTGTTGAGTCATATATTCGAATATCTAGTTTTAGTTTTCTCGCATCCTTAAATATTTGCCGTTGATTTGTGATTAAAACAACCAAATTTTCTATGGATTTTTTTGCTAAGGATATCAGCTACAACATTAGCTTTTTCTGGATGATAATTAATTGTCAAATCATAATCTTTCAATAGTTCTAACTAGCTTCTATCTCATATTTAATTTTTTTTGAGTAAAACTATACTTCAAACTCTTATGATCTGTAAATACTTCATACTATATACTGTATAGATGATATCTATAGATTTTCAGGATAAAGACTACTGTTGTTAACTCTAAATCATATGTTGGATAATTATACTCATACAGTTTCAATTATTTAGAGGTATAAGTTATCGTCTTAATATATTACATTGGTACGCGGCCAAGTTTCTTTCTAGATGCATCACTATAAATCATAAATTCTTTATTTCTAATGGATATGGTAAGGATAGGGGCTGAAACTAACCATTGCTTTAATTCTTGATAGCTTTATTCACAGTCACTGGTCTACCCAAATTTAACCCCTTTCTGAGTAAGATGAGTCAGAGATGCAGCTATATGGGAGAATTCTTTCATAAATCATCTATAATAATCTACTATCCCTGAGAAACTATGAATCTCGAAAATATTTATAAGCCTATTCCATTGTACTATGGTTTCCACTTTCATTGGATCCATAGAATTTTCATCTTTAGATACAATATGTCTTAAAAATGCTATATTGTCCAACCAAAACTCGCACTAATTTGGCATAAATTTTTTTTTTATTAATATTTGAAGTACACACATGTTCCATCTTGCTTCTTGAATATATTAAGATATCATTAATAAACACCATAATTTATCAAGATAGGATTTGAATATTCTGTTTACTAATCTATGAAGGCTACAGGAGTATTTGTTAATCTAAATGACATCACTAAAAATTTATAATATCCATAACGAGTTCTAAATGCAGTTATTTGTATGTCCTCTTCTTTAATTTTTAATTGATGATATTTTGAAGGAAGATCAACCTTAGAGAAAACTTGTGCACCTTGTAACTGTTTAAACAAATTATGGATTCGAGGAAAATGATACTTATTCATTATAGTAATCTTATTCAACTCCCTATAATCGATATAGAGCCTCATACTTTCATCTTTCTTTTTTATGAACAAAATTGGAGCTCCCTAATGAGATGCACTGGGTCTTATAAAATCTTTGTCTAGCAGATCTTGCAACTAATTTTTTAATTCTTTTAGCTCGATGGGGGCCATTCGATAAAGGAGAATTGAAAATCGGATCCGAACCAGGTAACATATCAATAGTAAATCTCTATTTGACGATAATTTGGATAAATCATCAAGAAATATATCTAAAAATTTATTCACAATAGGCATTTCTTGTAATCTCAATTCATCTTGTTTAGTATCTTTTATCAAAATCACATAGACTCTCTATCCCTTAGCATCAATCTGGCTTGCAAGGCTGAAATTTACCCCATATTTGGAAATTTACTCTTCATAGAGGCATGATAAGTAGCAAGCCCATCTATTCTCAGAATGACTTCAAAAATCCTTCATATCTAAAGCCATTAAATCTGTCGGTAACTCTTTATTTTCAATTCTAATATTAAATGACTTGCATACAGTTTTGGTACTCAATATACCACCTATTAGTATCTCAACATACAATTTAGTTGCCATAGGTTCACATAGCATATCATGTTGTCTAATAAAGATAATGAAAATAAATGAATGTGTAGCATTAGAATCAAACAAAATATAAGCATAGACATCGGACATAGGGATAGAACCTATCACCATGGCATTGGAGGTCTAAACATCCTATTGCATAAGTGCACAGACTCTTCCTCGAGCTCTCGGTGTTTGACCTCCATTTGCTTGAGTAGATATATTCTCGTTCCTCTAAGGGCAATATGCAATTTTGTGTCCTTCTTGATCACAACCAAAGTAAGGACCAGTATTCCATGAGCAGTTTGAAGATTCATGATCTTGACTGCATCTTAAATATTTATCAGCCTCACTCCTACAGCCCTTATCATTTGCTGGCTTTTTTGTTGAATCCTTATTATACTTATTCCATCCTTGAGATTCATTAAGTCTGTTTCTCTTCTTTCAATTCCATTCCCTTTTAGCATGGGCTTCATTAATCTCTCTTTGAATTATTAGAGCTTTATTCACCACTACTGTATAAATAGTTAACTCATAGGGTATGATCTATTTTTTGATTTTAATCTTCAACCCTCTTCCAAATTTGTGGACTCGATCTTGTTCAAATTTGACCAATCTTGGAATAAACTTGGCTAATTTCGTAAACTTAGCTTCATACTCTATAACAGACATGCTCTCTTACTTTAGCTCAATAAATTCTTGCTCCTTCTGTATTATCACACTTCAGAAAAAAAATATGTGTTGAATAATTCACCTTAAAATCTTTTCTAGATGAGTGGTACCCCATCTTGTTCATATTTTGGTTCTAATATCCGCCACCTATTGAAAGCCTCGTATTATGATAGATAAGCTGTATATATAATAGATATTTTCATTATCGCAGCACTTCTTAACCACAAATGCCTTCTCCATTTTCATGATCCATTTGTCAGCTTGCAGAGGGTCAATGGTTCCCCTGAAAGCTGGGGGAGTCAATTTTTTAAACTCTGTGATGTTGTTTCACTACATTTAATACTTCCTATGTCCATGCTGTTGTGGTGGATGCTAATGTGATGCATATTGTTGTATTTGTTGCTAGTGAAGTAATTGCTGCTGCATCTGCATCATTCCAATTAGGATCTGTATTAACTGGATCTTGTTAAACTCTTGCTACATTATCGGAGTATTTTCAGTAGGATCAAAGACTCTCTCCTACTGAGGGATGCCACCAGTTTGTTGGTGCTACCATCTTGCATGTTTGATGGCTCTCGTGTAGCTCATTGAGTAGTTCTCATTCAACGCGGAGGCATGTTAACCTATATCAGTTTGGGATGGTAGAACATCTTTAATAAAGTCATAAATTTACTAAGGGTAGATTATGTCAAAAATCATTATAAACTAGCATCTCAATATCTCCGATATTTATCCATCACTCACTCATTCTATGTTGAATTCTACGTGTCATAATCTATCTACTTATACTCTAATACTATATTAATTATCACCCCCTTAATCTAAAATCATGACCTAGATAGAAGTCATGGCAACTACTGCATAGTCATAGAAAACTCTTTTCATAAGTACATAAGGAGTCTCATCATAATATCATAAACAAACAATGAAAAAAAGAAAGATTTATTTATTAATGTTCAAACCTTAATTCACATAATTGAATCAAAACTGAATGTCAATAAAATCAAAATAAATATTTGATAAAATCAACATTAAATAAGGTCTTTCATCAACTCTGATAATCCTAAATCAAATAAAGTAGATTAAATTCTATCTCTAATCGCACTCCCATAATGAAATCCGCATCAAGCTAATTTTTTGAATCTATAAAAAGATAAGAAATTTATCATGAACTAAACAGCTCAGTAAGTAATGAATATCTTTAATTAAATAAAGTAAGCAATAATTATATATATGTCAATACTAAGTACACCAGTTTAAAATTCAAATCTTAATGTATCTTATTTATCAATATTCGTATATAGCTTTTCAATTCATCACAAGATAACTTATGTTCATACTTCAAATTTCTCAAATTATCGAGTTCTTATCAGGCACGATCTATGACCATATTTTTTCTATGGCAGGATCATGATACCGCAATCATCTTACGATAGGCTATGTATTATCTTGCAATGGGCTGTATGTCATCTTGCAGCAAAGTTATAATATCGCATATCATCTTGCGATAAGCTATATGTTATCTTGCAGCAAGTCTTCAAGAACTACGAATTTACTGATGATTTGTCATGAATCTACTGTTGATATATTGCACATTTGCTTATGGTATAAATTCTTAGGATTAATTAATTATTAATATATTAATCCTCATTGGCGGGATTGAATTCTTTACATAACTAGGTTGATAATTTATATCATCATCTAGCTTCATATCTTATTTCAATAATAATATAAAAAATAAAACATTAAATCAATCAAATAAGATCATTTATTACGATTCACACATTATCATAATTATTTTAAAAAAATAGAATATCTTTAATATTCAAAATACCGTACATCATATTCATATCATAAATTAATACAATTCAAAATTCATTAATTTCTTAATTTATAAATTATCAAATAAATTTACTAAAGATAAAACACTACTTACATCATAAGTAAACCCAAACTATAGATCTAATTAATTCTAAAAATCTTTTCCTGAGCTTGATAAAAATCATACTTCAATCAAATTCTATCATAATTATTTTAAAAATAAAATTCCTAAAATCTAAAATCTCTATAAAAATTGGCTAGGTAATAGCATCCAAGATTTTCGATTAGTCAATCTAGATCAACTAGAGAAAAACCTCTTTTTTCTAAGATCTAAGAGTTTGATAGAAAAAAAAATAAGAGAGAGAAAATAGAGAGAGAAAGTAGAGAGAGAGAATGGGGCAGGGAGAAAAATCAGATTTCAAACTATCCTATTTTGGGTTACTATACTTATAGCCAGGGTTAGTCAAACCAGCATTGGGACTTGCACCGATCGACACTTGCTTTGGTACCATACCAATATATGGTATCTTATGGCATGTCTATTCTGAACTGGCCCACCATATTTTCTTTATTTTTTCTTCGTTAAAGGTTTCATGAAAAGGGATAAATTTTTTTAATTTTTTGAATGATTTTAAATCTAATTTGATGTTTCTCGATGTTGTTGATATTTCCATCACCTTAGTAAATCATAAATGATTCTCCTTGGTATTTTTGAGAGATTTTTCTATACCACTATGTCATTGCACTAAAACAATCCTACCTTGAGAAGGCAAAAATCTGAAAAATCTATAAAACCCCATCCTTTTGAGTTAGCATCAAACCAAAACCCAAATGTGAAAAAAAAAAAAAGATTCTAGCTTTGTAAGATGGGAGAAGCAATATAAAATATCCTAAAATCAATTAGTAAAATATAAAATGATACTCTCAATTACATATATTTAAAGTACGATATACATACCGACATTTAAAATCTTGTCAAATGGCGATTAATTCATATTAGATTAAGATTTAATTTAATATGAATTAAAAATTAATTCTCTTATTAATTCATTTAGATCATTTTAAATCAAAATTCTATAAATAAAATCAATGAGAAAAATTTTTTGATACTCCACCAAGCTAGGACTTAAATTAGAATATATAAGTAAAACCGACTAAATCATCTTTTCTAAAGTTTCTTCTATCGAAATCTTTAACATCTATCAAATACTTCCATGGTAATAAGACAAATCTTTTCAAATCAAATTCTTCATGCCATACTAGATTTTAACACCGACTTTAATAACAATGGCAAAGAAATTCTAGGTCAATTCTTAAATCTAAAATTTTAAATTGCAATTTCACATGTCCCAAAATCTCAAATAGATATAAATAGGATCTTTTGTCTTGATTCAAAGATAGCAATCAAAGATTTCACTAGCAATCTCAACAGTTATGGTAGAAAATTCATCGATCAACTTAGATGCGTAACCTTTAAATTAAAGTTTCGTATGTACCATATTCTCTTTGATAGATATGTATAAGATGTATTAGTTGAATCCAAAGATGACAATTAAAATTGTTGATGATTTTATCAAGATGAATACTCTATAATCTCTAAACAAAATTGATTTCTTTAATTAGAAATAGACTTATTTGTAATATGTTCAAATTTATTTTTCTCCTACATACTAGTTTATATCTGATCCGTATTTCAGTATAAACTTCAAAGAAAATTTCGATCAAATATCATATAAGATCTTCTTACTTCAACTTGAAACAACATTTTATAAATGAATCCCCACCTTGCTACCAAATAATTAATTTCAAAATCAAGAGTAACATCATTGTATTACTTTCATATCAAATTTGAACTTACAATTCACTTAAGCAACTAATGATCAAATTAATAATCACAATATATAATGATCAATCTTCTTGCAATTATTTTAGATGAAAATCTATCTAATCATAATACGATGCACAAATTATCCATCATATACTAAACTATATGAATCATAATTTCTTAGTGACCTTTTCACAAATCACTACAAGAAATTTGATTTTTTGCGACAAAATTTTAGCGACGAAATATATTTCGTCGCAAAAAAGTAAGCTTTTGCAACGAAATTTAAATTTCATCTCCAAAAATTAGGTATTTGCGACGAAAAAAATTGCGTTGCAAAAAGTTATATCTTTTGCAACGAAATTTTTATTTTTGTTGCTAGAAGTTGATTTTTAGCGACGAAATTTTTTTTTGTTGCAAAAAATAATTTTTTTGATGATAAAATATTTTTTTTCGTAGTTAAAAAATTATTTTTTGCGATAAAAAATAATTTTATCATCAAAAAATTATATTTTTTACGACGAAATTGATATTTCGTTGCTAAAAAGAAAGGCTTTTAAGACCAATTTTATTTATATTTAGCAACGAAACTATTGCGTCGCTAAATTTCATTTTATTGAAAAATTTTTGAATATTTTGCGACAAAAATTTAAATTTCGTTGCTAGAATTGATTTTTAGCGACGAAAGTTTTTTCATCGTAAAAAATTATTTTTTTTGGCGACGAAAAAATTTTTCGTTGCTAAATTTTTTTTTTGCGACGAAAATAATTACGTCACAAAAAATTAGATTTTATGCGACGAAATATTTATTTCGTTGTGAGAAATTTGATTTCTCGATCATTTGCGACGAAATTAAATTTTCGTTGCCAAAAATTAATCATTTGCGATGAAAATATTTTTGTTGCAAAAAATATATTTTTTTGCGATAGAATATTTATTTTTAGCCACGAATGTATTTCGTCGCTAAATATTTTTTAATTAAAAAAAAAACCTTTGATATTCTGCCCTAATTGAAAAAAATCCTATTGATTTCTCCCTCCCCGATCTCCACCGCGGTCATCCAAATTTTCTCCCTCCCCGATCTCCGACGACAGTCCTCCTTCCCCGATCGCCGGTCGTCCTTCCCGATAAGTCCTCTCCCTCCCCGCCACCATCCTCTCTCTCTCTCCCTCCCCACCGTCGTCGAGCCCTCCCTCCCCGCCACCGTCGCCGCTCGAGCCCGCCCCCCATCGCTGATCGAGCCCACCTCCCAGCGCGCCGGCCATCTCCCTCCCGCCTTGCCCCCCTCTCCTCCGCGCACCGAATCCTCTCTCTTCTCTGCCTCCTTCCCTCCGGTTCCCTCCAATCCCTCGAAACCCTAACCCTCCAATCCATAAAACGAAGGTGGCGGCCACCTCTCCTCCCTCCCTTTCCTCCTCCTTCCATACTTTCCTCCTATTCTTCCTCGCCGGCCGCCGCCGAAATGACTACCTCCTCCTCGTCTGGGCTACTCCAAGGATAAGGCCCTCGTCGCCTCCAAATCCCTCCTCCACATCACCACCCCCGACAAGCCTGACGCCGTCCTCACCTTCCTCCGCCGCCACGCCGGCCTCTCCCCCCGCCAGCTCCATGCCTTCGTCCGCCGTCGCCCTACTGTCCTCGCCACCAACGTCCCCTCCAATCTCCTCCCCAAGCTCAAGGTCCTCGAGCGCCTCCTACCCTCTCCCGTCCCCCGCCGCCGCCTGCCGCTTCGGCCTCCCGTCCCCCGCCGCCGCAGCGTCTGCAAGGCAGTCGCCGCTGGTCGACCCATCCATCCCCTGTCTCTCTCCCTCATTTTCTTTCTCAGTCTGGTTTGTCTGGTTTCGTAGGGCCGCCGCCGCCGCCGCCGCGTCGCCGCCGGGCCGCCGCCGCCGCACCGCCGCCGGGCCGCCACCGTCGGTTGCCGTCACTGTCACCATCACTGCTCACGGAAGAGTTGAAGGTGAAACCATTTTTTTAATTTATATATTTTTTAATTTTTTTAATAAATTTTAATCATTAAAAATAATTATTTATTATTTTAGTAATTAGATATAATGTTAGATATAATTATTTGTTTGATATAATTAATTTTAATCATGATTTAAAAATATTTTAAAAATATTTTTTTAATAATAATATATTAATTGTAGCATAACAAATTTATAAGCCTTAGAATTTTCGTTCGAGGATAGCGTGCATAAACCAATATTTTTTTTTATGAAAAAAATATTGGTGCTTTACACACTATTCTCGAATTGTCCTCGTGGACAGTTTGGACACGTGAATGAATTTAATATTGCAACACATGTGCTTCTATATCGCAGAGTTTTATCGGTATTTTCGATCATGTTCTCTGGATACATAGCACAATTTTAATGCTTGTGTATCTGGAGAACTACGTCGAAATGCTGCCGAAATTTTTTTGGTATACAAGACATGTATTGCAATATTAAATTCTTACGTTCTTGAATGGAATAGGACCATCACCCTATAGGTAGGAGATATAAGGCGTTAGTCAACTATTATTACATAAAATTGATTGTATAGTTTGCATCATAAATATGTAGGTATGGATCGTGGTTGGATGTCTTTGCGTGATAAGTTCTGTCCCGAGTATATTACGGATATGACGACTTTTATGAATGTGGCGTCCAATCATACTAGAGAAGATGGGAAAGCTCGTTGTCCATGTCGTCGATGTAGGAATTTATTTTGGTGTACCTTATCGGACATTCAGAATCATTTATACGAACACGGTATAGATGTGACTTACAAGAGATGGACTTGTCATGGTGAAGATTTGCCGACTAGCTCGAACATGTTGTTCAAGAGTCCCATAAATCCGTCGTCAGTCGGTGGATCATGCAGTCGTGAAAGACAAACACTTGGTGAAGAAGATAGAGAAATTTTAGAGGATCTTCATCCGGAATTATTTGAAGTAAATGTAGAAGCGAGAGCAGAACATCAGCATTCCATTCCGAGACAAGAAGCTGAAGAGGACAGTAATATATCTATAAATGATAGATTCGAGCGTCTATTAAGAGATGCATAAAGTGATGTTTATCTTGGTTGTAAGAAGTACTCTCTGTTGTCCGCCGTAATAAAGTTATTACACATGAAGACACTTGGTAAGTGGTCAAACAACTCGTTTAATTGGTTGCTCAAATTTTTGAAGGACTTACTGCCAGAGGGAGAGTTACTTCCGTCAAGTCATTATGAAGCCAAAAAATTATTGAAAGGACTCGGTTTGGGAGTCGATGACTTGGGCCTACGCTGTGAAAAGATACATGCATGTCCGAATGATTGTGTTCTGTTTCAGAAAGATAAACAAGATCTACAAGCATGTCCAATTTGTCATTCAAGCAGATGGAAAGAAAGTCGTGGTAAGGATAAGAAGAAAAAGAAAATACCATGCAAGATTTTGCGGTACTTTCCGATTACACCACGATTGCGTCGATTGTTCATGTCGAGGCATACTGCTTATGACATGCGATGGCATAAGGAGGTAAATAATATGGACGATGATGTCATGAGACATCCATCAGATGGAGATGCATGGAAATATTTTGATCGTGAACATCCGTGGTTTGCAGCTGATTCACGAAATGTCAGGCTAGGGTTGGCAACAGACGGATTTAATCCATATGGTAATCTTAGTACTGCTTATAGTATGTGGCCTGTTATGGTATTTTCTTATAATTTACCACCATGGAAGTGCATGAAATTACCTTTTAATCTATTGGCCTTGTTGATCCCGGGTCCCCGTGCCCCTGGAAGAGACATAGACATATTTTTAGAGCCATTGATTGAAGAGTTACAATATTTGTGGGAAGAAGGATGCGAAACATATGATCATGTTGTAGGAGGCATCTTTCGTATGCATGCAGCATTGCTTTGGACAGTTAACGATTTTCTTGCATATGGCGATATTTCTGGATGGTGTACAAAAGGGTATAAAGCATGCCCAACTTGTAACGATGATATTACATCGGACCGTATTCGTGGAAAGATTTGTTTTACCGGCCATCGACGTTTCTTGCCAGATGATCATAGATGGAGGAGAAGTCTTAAGTTCAATGGCAAGCATGAACGACGTGCGCAGCCAAGATTCTGGTCTACGGACAATATTTTAAATCAGTTACCAAACCCACAGGATGTCATATTTGGTAAGGGTCTGGCCAGCCAAGTAGGGGTGCGAACAAGTATCGAAAATTGGAGAAAAAAGAGCAAGTTGTTTGATCTTCCATATTGAAAAACGCTTCTTCTTCGACATAATCTTGACGTCATGCATATTGAAAAGAATATATTTGATAATGTATTTTATACCATTCTCAATATCGAAAGAAGAACGAAGGATACCGTGAAGGCTCATCTTGACTTAGAGGATATGCGGATTAGAAAGGAATTACATTTGATTCGACGAGGGGATAGGCTGGTGAAGCCATTGGCATGTTATACACTGAATCGAAGAGAGAGAAATCAATTTCTTTCATATTTGAGATCAGTGAGGTTTCCTGATGGATACGCCTCAAACTTGAAATGGTGCATCAAGTCGAAAGATGGGAAGATCGTCGGGATGAAAAGTCATGATTGTCATGTACTTCTACAGTATGTGCTCCCAGTTGGTTTGCGCGGATTGTTGCCGGATAATGTGTATGATGCGTTACTTGATCTGGGAACTTATTTTCGGGACTTATGTGCGAAGACATTGAGACGAAGTCAGATCGACATATTGGAGAAGAAGATTATCATTATTCTCTGTAAGCTCGAGATGATATTCCCTCCCGCCTTCTTTGATATCATGGTGCATCTTTCTGTTCATCTTCCACATGAGGCTAGATTGAGTGGGCCAGTACATACAAGATGGATGTACCCAATTGAAAGGTAATTGCATGATATTGTAATATTTATTATTCATTATTGTATTTTTATTATATGTGATATCAATTGATAATTTATTGAATAGGGAGATGTGTGAATACAAGAGTGCCGTCACTAACAAAGCACGGCCTGAAGGTTCAATAGCAGAGGCACATGTTATGAATGAATGTCTGACATTCTGCTCTATGTACCTTCGACGAGTGGAGATCAAATTTACAAGGCCACAACGGAATATCGATGTTGACAAAATTCTGACCGATGGATTGTCCGTGTTCTCCAATGTTGCCCGACCATATGGTAAAAAAGATTTTCGAATGTTGACACCACAAGAAACGGATGACATGCATTGGTATGTGCTAAACAATTGCGAGGAGGTAGAAGCCTACATGATGTGAGTATATACATTTAATTTTTATTTATTGATATATCAATGAATGTACGTGGACTCTAAATTAAAATATACATGATATTACTGTATCACTTCAGAGAACATAAAAGTGAGCTCAGAAGAAGTAATCCTACATTAGCAGCGGCACGACATAGGAATTAATTCGCATCATGGTTTGACGAACAGGTAAGTTATGTTCATGTTCATCCATGATTAAAAGTTTGTTTATATAGTATTTATTTTGTCAAATTTAACCTGCTTATTATTCTTTTAATTGTAGATAGCTCAGCTACGTATAGACAATCCTAACTGTATCAGTAATGACTTAGCTGCACTTGCACGAAAACCTGACAGACGTGTATCAGTATATTCAGCATGCATAGTCAATGGTGTGCGATTCTTAACGGAAGATCGCGATCGTGATCGAACCACACAGAATTGTGGAATAAGCATGGAGGACGAGCACAAGGGTGAAATAATAGATTTTTTTGGTATTCTGCATGAGGTTATAGAGTTGAGATATAGTGGTCTTCGACGGATTGTGTTATTCAAATGTCGATGGTATGACTTAGGACGACACAGGCCAATTGTTATAGATCCTCAACTCGTCAGTGTCTACACTGGTCATGTATGGTATGAAAGTGATCCTTATATTTTTGCAAAGCAAGCAAGACTAGTGTGGTATATTGATGATAACAAAATGAAAGAGCCTTGGCGGGTTGCAATAAGGGCTCAGCATAGGCATTTGTTTGATCCTGCACTTTTCACATACCCGAACGATGAACATCTTGAGAATGAAGTCTGTGCAATTATTGAAAATGAAGCATATCAAATGCAAGCACCAGATAACATATTAGTGCCAGATGATACGATTGACATAGGACAATTACAAAGAGACGACTATGAACCTGAGGATGTTTCTGTTGTTGGATCGTCGATAAGGGCACGGACACGAGCACGATCCAATAATGACTTCATTAACGACAATGATGATAGCACTTCAGGGTCGAAGTCTTCTATGACTCCCGTCGAAGATGACTATGTGGACACGAGTTCAGAATCTGAGAACAATAATTAATATGAATAAGTAATTCAATTTATTTTTTTTTGTTATATCATGTAATACTTGAGTTTTTTTGATTACGTACTGATTTAAATTATTTTAATCATTGCAGCATCATGACTGGTCCTGGACGTAGACATTCACGGGGTAGGCAGCAGGCTCCGCTTGATGATACACATCCTCACTTTAGCATTTTGCATGATGAGTCAGAGGATTTAGATGAGACTCAGTTGCCCGAGTCCACAGAGCAGACTAGTGCTCAGCCAGAGCTTGCCCAGCTGGAGGTCATGGTACCGCAGCATCATCCCTTTACAGGTATATCTCTATCAATTTATAAACCATATATTTTTTTTTGTTATATGCATTTAGTGATACATGATATATGTTCATTTCATCAATTTTTACATGTAGGAACACAGCATCGACGTGCAGTGCGTGGTCCTAGTAGGGGTCTTATTTTGGAAAAATATGTGCATACACACAATGAAAAATCGAAGGTACATATATTTCGAGATCATCCGGTTGGCACAGAGGCTAGTATCGTCGCAAATGAGATCAGTTTGTATATGTGGAATCATTTTCCGTGGGCTGTTGAAAGTTTCAAGCATGTAGCTCCTCGATACCGTGATGCTCTAGTCTCTCACATCAAGGTAAGAATTAAATTTGGATGTCTTGCATATCATTACATGATCCATATTATTTTTGGTTATATAAATAAATTTTTTATTATATGAATAATTTCATGTATTTGCTTTTTGGTATGATTACTGTGTAGGATAATATTGACTTCGAGGATTGCACTGACGAACAAGTGACGGCATGTATTCTCAAAATGGCTGCAAATAGATACAGAGATCGGCGATGTAGGCTTCATAAATACTGCAATGAGCTGCAGGCGAAGGGGATTGATCCTGTGACCCAGCCATACAGAAATTGGGCTGGGTCTAGTGACGATTGGCGGTGGTTATGTGAGCATTTTGGAAGTGAGGCATTTCAGGTATGTCTAGTGTTCCAAGTTTTTTTAATTATGTTATGTCCTTTATTGATTATAATTGTATGTATTTTGTAGCGACGATCGGAGGCGAATAAGGTGAATAGGAGCAAGATTGATTCTATTCACACGCAAGGAAGTGCCTCTTTTGCACAGAGAATGAAGAGGATGGTACATAACTACATTTGCAATCATACTTTGTAACTTTTTATTAAATATTTATATTATTTTGATATCTTTTTTTCTTTTTTTTTTGTTTGAACAGGGACTATCCGGAGTCGACGCCTATGCTAAATTCTATCAAAACAAAAGTGGCGAGTTCGTGACCGAGGAGGCAAGGCAGCGTCATGTAAGTATCATTACTCTACATTTTGAATACTTTTAAAGAGTTTGAAAAAAAATTATGATTTTATTTGGTTTATTGTGAAGGAAAAAATGTTAGAATTGAGAGAGCAGGCGACGAGGGAGGTGGGATCTGACGGTGATACTGGATCGCAGCAGGTTTGTTTGATGACAGATGATACGATTTTGGATACCGTCCTCGAGCGACAGCTAGGATCTGGTCATAGCATGCGGTCCAAAAAATTATGCAGTTCGTCATCCGGCCGGTCTGATGATGCATCGGTGCCAGAGGCAGTTAGGACATCCATGAGCATGATGCAAGATCAGATTAGTTACTGGATGAATTGTAGTCAGACGCTCGAGAGGATCGTAGCTACGGTGGCGGGACGGCTCGGTATTGATGCTTCTGAGTTAGCACCTCTACAGTCACATGATGCCGCCTCTGCACCACCATCGTGACACATATCGGGTCAGGGATCGACGCCTGGAGAAGGGAACGAGGCCAACGAGTCAAATCATACTTAGTTTGTACTTATTTTAAATTTAAAATGGTGTATGGACTTATATTTTTGTATATGACAAAGATGGTTATGAAACTTTTTGATACTTGAAATTGGTCTTTTGACTTAGAATATTTTTATTGTGTTAACATACTGTTTATTTAAAATATGTTTGATCAGATAATTTATATTTGAGCAGGTTTTTTTGAAAAATAAATAAAAATTTTATTTTTTATCCAAAATTTATTTTAGCAACGAAATATTAATTTCATCGCAAAAAAATTTGTGAACCCAAAAAAGTAAAACTTTTATTATTCATTGCGATGAAATTTTTTATTTCGTTGCTATTTTTGCAACGAAAAAATAGTTTCATCGCTAAAAATTATAACTTTTTGTGATGATATTTTTATTTCATCGCAATTATGGCGACGAATATTTTTATTTCGTCGCCCTTCTAGCGACGAAATTATTATTTCGTCACCATTATAGCGACGAAATTTTTTTTTCGTCGTAATTATTGCGACGAAATTATTTCGTTGCTATTTTTAAGACGAAAAAATAGTTTCGTCGCTAAAAATTTTACCTTTTTGCGATGAAATAAAAATTTCATCGCAATTATGGCGACGCATTTTTTATTTCGTTGCAATTATGGCGACGAATTTTTTTATTTCGTCGCCCTTCTAGCGACGAAATTTTTTTTTCATCGCAATTATAGCAACGAACATTTTTTTCGTCGCAATTATTGCGACAAATTTTTTTGCGACGAAATCTGTCGCTAAGTTTTGCGACGAATTTTATTTTCGTCGCAAAAAATAAGAAATTTTTTTTTTAATCAAAATATTTAGCGATGAAATTTTTTTCGTTGTAATTTTAGCGATGAAAATTTAAGCTCTTGCGACAAAATATTTTCGTCACTAATACAGCACATAACTTCGTCGTCTGGGTTTACTATTTTTTACGATGAAATAAAATATTTTCATCGCTAAGGTCTTTTGCTACGAGGCTTTCTCTATAAATTTTTAGCGACGATATATTTCGTCGCAAATACGTTTAGCGACGAAAATATGATTTTTAGCGATGAAAAAATTTCGTCGCAAAAAATCAGATTTCTTGTAGTGAATAATCACCAGGTTTAACCGATAATTATGAAAACAATTTATACTGCAATCACACAATAGGTTTACATCCCAATGTTCATAGTGTCCACCTACACTCAAGTCATATTCTACATATTATAATTTATCCATTTATATTCTAATACTATATAATATGTCATGCCTCTAATTCCAGATTTGTGAGTCAGGGATCGTGTCAATCATTGCGTACTTATAAAAAACTCTTTCGATAGGCATACAAGATATTTTAAATATGATATCAATGCATCATAGCAAAATTAATAATAAAATAAGTTCAAAATTTAACTAACTAAAATCTATTTTATTCTCTCATAAAAATTTAATAATATTCAAAAGATCATGCATCAATTAAATCTTGAATAATAACCTTGCAAAATATAATGTTAAGTCTATCTAAACTCGATTAATAGTGTTCGACTCTCACTTCTAAAAGCCACTCTCAAAGCAGTACCAAAATCCATAATTGACTATCTGAATCTAAAAAGAATGGAGAGATAATAAGCTCGATAATCCAGTAAGTAATGAATATCTCAATTAGATATTTCAGATATTATCATAAGATATAATATTTAAAAATAAATAAAAAAATAAATATAAGAACATATTTCATGCTAAATTATGTAAATCAAAATTTTTCAAATATTTATATACATACATAATCATAAATTTGATTCAAAATAAATCATACATAACTCAATAGTCTTAACTATAATCATATTTATACCTAGTGACAGATCAGAATAGAAACAGTGAGCTCAATCAGAGTGCCAACACGTAATTCTTATTAGTAAGATCCAAAAAATCAATGCACAATCTTCAATGGCAGAATCTAGAGTACTAATATACAACCTCTATTGGTAGGATCTACAAAATTAATGTATAACCTCCATTGGTATGGTACAGAATGTAAATACATAACCCTTATGGCAGGATCTAGAATACCAATGCATAATCTCCATTAGTAGGATTTAGGATATACTTAGGCTAAGAGTTCAAATTTGATGCATTCGGAAATACTTTTTGCAAGGTGGTACTTATGTCATAATTCAAATTGACATATGCGTATTCCATAGCAAATCAATAAACTATAATATTCCTAAAATCTCAAATTTTTGAATCACTTTTCATGTAAATATAATTTCATAAGTCACACATAAATCAAAGACTAAATATTTACTTTTAAAATAGATTATAAAATATCTCAAAAAGATAGTTCATTATTTATCTCTATAGAATACTGAACAGATAGATTCAATCAATCCTGAAAGTATCCTTCAGATGTTATTATGGAAAATATATTCTTTTGTTAATTTCAAGCCATAATTAATAAAAACTTCCAAGTTTCAACACATTCACAAGGCTAATAAAATCGGTAGCATCCAATGTTCTAGTCAGTCGAATGAGGATAATTTTATTTGATAATAATTAGAATAGAAGACAAATGGTTCAATAGAGATCAATGATGATCAAATTTTACGATGCTTATAAAGGCTCGGATGGTGTAGATATGTTGTCCGACTAATAAATTTTTTTTAATAGAATTAATCCATATTCAAAGTAACAGAACAAGTTCATCGGATCATGAATCATATAAAAAGAATATCAGAGAGGAGAAATTAACAGGATGGAATAAAGCTAATCAAGCGATACTATCCTGCAATCCGATCCATCTAATGAAGATTTAATCAAATTATGATTGAATTAATATATAAATAATTTAATAAAAAGAATCATAGATAATTTGATCTAATGATATCCAAACTTGGTCAAGGTGAAAGTCAGCACACTATCTAGCGACCATGGATCAGGATCTTTCACTAAGTTTGATCAAAATCTTCAAAAGAAAATCCTTCACTGGACTAATCTTAAAGAGAGAAATACATAAAAATAAAGAAACGATATGGAGAGAGAAAATTTTAGAGAGAGAAGAATAAACTTTTTAGAGAGAGAAAGTGAGGATGCAAGCTAAAAAATGGAAGAGAGGAAAAAAAAGAGAATTTCTCTCTCCTTTTTTCCTTTCTTTTTTTTTTTCTCTCTTCTTTTCTTTCTTTTTTTCCTTCTTCCTCTCTTCTTTAACAGAACACGAGACTCTTTTATCCCCTTATTCCTGAGATAGAGAAGGTCCCCCCCAACCGACAATGCCCATGGCTAGAAGGGTAGACCATGCACAACGATGACCAATAACTCTAGTTTGGTGATCGACAATGACAAACAGTTTCGAAAATCAAATCGGCGTGGCAGGCAAAATAAAGCATTAAAACTCCACCCAAATTCGACAATTATCCCGCTAGAAATCATGATTCCAAAAGTCAAAAAGATGGGTAGAAAGGTTGAGGAAAAATTGGAGGCTTTTTACTTTCATTTTGGAGGTCGGTAACCCCAAATTTCGGTAGCATAAGAAACAGGAATAATGACTTTCCGAGAGAAGAAAGAAGAAAGAAAGGTTGATCGGTGGTATCTTCCAATGGTTGCTTCGAGGGAGAGGTCAATCCTTTAAATAGAGGGTTGATCGAAAGAGGCAGAAGTCGAAAAAACTTCGATTTCTGTCTGAAATTGGAGTCACCATCAAAGAGGGAAAGAAGACTCCTTAAGGAGTTTGATTCTTGATTAGGGTCTTCAGTATGCGCAAAGCATGTGCTGGCCTAAGTTTTCTCCCCCTCTCTTTTTTTTTTTCTCTTGCTAGCCTAAGATCTCTCATTCTTTTTTTGCATCCACTTTAAAAATCATGCGGGTTCGTTGGGCCATCTCTCCTAGTGGTTAATGGGTTAGGGTATCACGACAATATACATGCTTCTAACAAAATCAAAACCACCAATAAACCTAAAATCATTTTGGGATGGACCATGTTAGCTTAGGTAATTTGAATTTAATCTAAAGTGGGATTGTGATCTAATGCCTACTACAGTATCCTTCAGGTTTATATGGTCGAACATCGTGTGCCTTCTTAACATACTCAAATGATTGAATTACGTCTATTATTGAGTTGAAATTGGTTGCTCAATCTGCCAATTCAAATCTAACCAGTGCCAATCTCATCAAGGAGTTTGCAATAAAGCCCAGACCCAACCAAAATTAGGTGCCTATTCATCAAATCCGATCCAACTTTGTCTTGATGTAGGATCTGCTACAAGTATTCAAACTTCACAAGATTGAGATTGATAAGAGGCAGGAAGGTAGGGATGATAATGGGTCGAGAAAATTATCATCGGTATCGCTCTCGTACTCGCCTTAGGCGGGATGGATCTGGTCGAGTTTGATGAAATGCATTAGATGGGCCAGGACCAGATGAAATAATAAAATTATGTTTTTGCAAATATTTTGTTTGATTTTAAGAAGGAGATTTGTCTTTACCAAAAAAAAAAAACAGTAAGGAGTTATATACATCTTGATGGATTCGAAATGGATTTTACCACTTTTATGTACTTATCCCGAATTTGTTGCAGGTTAGATAAAATCTGCTCTTTTTTCTTTTTTTTTTCTTTTTTTTTTGAATCGGATAAAATGGAGCGGAGTAAATTACCATGTTTAGTGTGCAGAGGGAGCCACATCGAGTGTGGGGTCCCGGATGGGGAGGCCGGAGTGTCCGAGGAAAAAGGAACTTCTAATTATGAAACCTCGGCCCAACTGCACCACGTTAGCCGCGTTGGAGCATTACTCGGAGCGACTTCGAAGCATCACCCAATAAAAACGCGAATCCCTCCCCAAATCCCTCCGGGCCCCACTCTACCTCCTCCTCCTCACGGCCCCAGCACCACCCCTTCCACCTCCACCACCGCCGCCGCCGTCGCCGCTGCCATCACCTCCTCTCCCCCAGCTGCCGTTGTTCTCCCCCTAATCTTCACTCTCATTTCGCTGCTCTATGTTTTAATTTTCTAGAGCGATCATCCACTCCCACCAAATCGCGTCGGCAGGATAATACTCCCTTTCGTTTAAAAGAAGGAAAAAGAAAAGCCTTTCCATCAAAACAGAAGTCGATTGGAGGAGCTACTCTTATTATCATATTAACAAGCAAGAGAGGAAGCGTGGAAGAGAGACGTAAATTCTTCTTGGTGGGAACAAGGATTAGCTCCAATGACGAGGAGCGACGGCGGAGGGAGCGGGAATGGGGGTCTGAAGAAGGGGCCGTGGACGGCGGCGGAAGACGCGATCCTGATGGAGTACGTGCGGAAGCAGGGAGAGGGCAACTGGAACGCCGTCCAGAAGAACACCGGGCTGGCCCGCTGTGGAAAGAGCTGCCGTCTCCGCTGGGCCAACCACCTCCGCCCCAACCTCAAGAAGGGAGCCTTCTCCCCTGACGAGGAGCTCCTCATCCTCCGCCTCCACGCCCAGCTCGGCAACAAATGGGCCCGCATGGCCGCCCACGTACAATCTCCAGCACAACCATCTCATGTCATTTAACATCCTTCTTCCTTCTTTCTCATCAACTTAACTTCGAATCTTTCATGCAGTTGCCGGGAAGGACCGATAATGAGATCAAGAACTACTGGAACACGAGGATCAAGCGGCGGCAGCGCGCCGGTCTCCCACTCTACCCTCCAGATGTCCAGCGCGAGTTGGCCTTCAAACGGCAACGCCTCCACCACAACCACCCACCCTCCACCAACCCCCCTGCTCCCCTACTCACTAACAACACCACCATTACCCATTTCTCGAGCACCTCGTCTTCACTATTGGATCCCACTGGCTACTTCTCGACACCGATGCTGACAACTTTTAATGCACCGTTGCCACTTCCAGGCCACCACCTTCACTTTCCCTCGAGTGGTATGTTTCATACTCAGCAGCAGCAGCAGCAACAGATGGAATTTAATTTGGGGAGTTTTGGCTTGAACTCACTTCCGCTGCCGCCACCCGTTTTCCCGAACAAAATGGAGCTTCCATCGACCCAAATGTTCACAGCGCTGCCTTTCAGTGGAGGCCTTCTGGATACCCTCTTGCAGGAGGTGCAGCCTGGTGGCCATTTGCAGAGCAATGGGCTGCTGCCGGAACTGGTTTCCGGCGACCAGGACGTGAAATTGAGCCACCTTTGTGGTGGTGGTGTTGGTGGTGAAGGCGGTGGCAGCAGAGGAGTTACTTTGCCGCAGGATGGACTCATGGAGTCTGCTGTCAAGTGGACTGATTCGAACTGGTCCATTGGTGAGCCCTGTTTAGCCTAATCCATCTTTGTTTTAACCTTGAGATTGATTAACTCTTATTTTGACTTTGCATAGAAGTCAATGAGAGTTAGATGGAGCCCGGAAATTATATCCTGAAGTTGCTATATATATTTTATCGCTTATTTTTTTCAGTTGTTTTAAAGGTTTCTTCAATTTACTTAGTTGGTTGGACATGGTATTTGTTTATTAAAAACTTAGCTTTTATATTTATTCCTTTCTCTTCGCTTTTGGTTCTGGTAATTTTTATTGGGTAATTAATATCTCAGTTTCCCCTTTATATTGCTTATAATGGACTGCCTTCCTCTGCATTACCGGAGACTTCGATCTTTTCAGATGGGCAGAACTGATTGTTCTTTCTTCACCTCTTCTGAATTTCGAAATCTTAAATCAATCCTTGCCACTTTAGCTATCCTTATACAGGTCTTTATCTCTAGTCACAGACCACACTTGTGATGATGTCAAAGTCTCCAAATAATATAATGCCTTGTGATTATGTATCTTTTTCCTACCCACTTCTTTCATTCTCCTCTGCATTTCCCTTCAGCTTTTCAATCATCAAATATGGGTCACACTAATGGTGCCGAATTTTATGGTCCTCTTCGATGTTTCATGTTCTAAGACCTTTTTTTTGGCAGTTTTTATTCCTTTTATTATTCTCTTCACCTGTGATTACTTTTAGCTATCCAAATTATGAGTCACCAATAATTCATGCTTATTAATTTTCCATCGGCCTAGAACTTAAGAATGCTACAAAAGAAGAAGAAAATCTAATTCAGCCTAAATTTTATACATTGCTTCTAAAAGAAAAATTTTTCATATTGTATTGCAGCTTAGATCATTGTTCATGGCAATTATTTTTGTTCGTTCATATATTTCTTAGGGAGGCCACCGTTAATGAGCTGTTTAACATTGCAAAAATAGTCATCAGGCAGATACCAGTATTATCCGATTCCAATGGACTCACACCCTTAAGTCCAAGCAGGAACTCAGATGAAGAAAGAACCAACAGAAAATGATACTAGTCCTGTGGAGGAGGACATATCTCAACTTCTCAATATGATCCCAACTGTGAATGCAGCAGCAGCAACACCGGTCTCTGAATGGTATAAAAGTGATAGTGGAGAGATCTCAAATGGGCACTCATCAGTTGTCACTGAAGAACACATTGGGCTCGAGATGCAGCAACTGGTTTCGTCGCTCTCAAATCCCCCAGAGGGCCCAGATTTGAGCATCAGGTCCTACCCCTGGAGCAACATGCCAGGGATTTGTTGATACTCAAACAGTAATATAGTGTAAGGACTTTGCTTTCTTTGTGAAGGTGGTTGGGTACCTCGAGTTCTCTGAGCTTATTATTTGTGAAAGAGGTTACATTGGCTATGTAATTTTATGAAATTTGATCTACCGAACACTTCTAATGTACTTCATTCTTTCTGTTTTTGTGTAACTATCTTTTTCAAGTTTTTGTCATGGGACGGTAACGAGATAAGAGTAGAAAGAGAAGCCATATGCCTTTTGGGTGCAGATCCTTTGCCGTGCACGCGATGCACCGCATGATGTGGTGCATCGCACGCATCATCTATTGCACGATGATCGGTGCTTATGGCTGTGTGCAGCATGCATTGCATAGCCCACCGTGCGTGTGGACATGTGTGCTGTGCACAGCAGAAGATCCGTGCGCTATCTCTTTCTGGAGTCCAAGACAAGACTGTTTCCAGAAGGGATCTTTCTTCTATGGCCCACTCCTTTCTAAAAGTGGGCACTCATCTTGCACCCTACGGGTATATCCTAGAAGGTAAGGGCATAGGCTTGAATTGGAGAATGTTATTTTTTTTTTTTATCTTTCCAAAACCATGCTGCTCTCCTCTTTTTTTTTAATTTCTAAATCTGTCCTTTGTTTGTTACGATGGTGGAGGTAAATGTAGTGTTCGATCGGCGATTTCCTCTCTCAAACCTTTTCAGGATCGCCTCGATTGAACTGATGCAAAAATGGCATGATGGATCTAGTTCAACCGGTAAATTTTTTCATGCCAGAAAAGAAAGAGATGGTACATGCCTACCTTAACTCGCCATTTCCACCTAGATCTAAGCCTATGATTGAAATCTAGGTTGGCTTGACCTAGCTTGATCTCTATATCCGAACTATTTCTCTAGCTCGATCTATTCTCCTATGAAAATTGGATTTTTCTTGATCCAACTTAAGAGAGCACAATCAACTAGATTCTAACTTCAATTGACTAAAAGACAAATTTCATACGCTTAATATGTTTTTGGGTTAGGTTAATTTAATATTTTTACTCACCAAAACCTCATCCTTCCAAATCTGCTTAGTTACACATTAGCAACATAGTCCAGCTTAGGGATATAGAGCCCATATTTCGCATTACTGAATCTCTTCATGAGTAGGATAAAACTAGTTTGTCTTTTTTTCTCATACAAGCTATATCCTACAATTCAATCCCTCCTTATTCTAATATCCCTATGTAACCATTGAGCATAGTACTGTTAAATCTTTAGCCATATGGATCACAGCCCACAAGAATCCTTGATTTTGTTAAATATCTTTTTATAAACATTGTTTATGTATCTCCCTTTTAATTTGAAAATAATTAGTAACCATAATTATTTTATAGAATAATTATTTTCAAAACTTTCAAGCTACTATCTATTATCATGTCTCATATTTCTCAGTTTGCACCTCGAGCCGATCTCAAGTTATCTCAAGTCAACTCTAAGTCTAACTTGAGTCGATCCAAAGTTGTGCTGAATCAACTTGATTATACATGATAACTTTAATGGTTAGTTTTATAGAACTTACAGAAATATGCCAAAGCTCTCCAACGGCTAGTTTTGGGCTTTCAACGGGCAAAAAGCTATTTTTTGACTTTTTAAGAGTCTTAAATGTCAATTAAATTTATTACAAAAATAAGAAAAATAAAAAAGAAGATAACAAAGAGAAAATCTAAGATTTTTTGAGAGTTCATTTAAGAGAGTACAATCAATTCTCAACCATCAGTCTCTTAAGATTTAGGGTTCAAGAAGAAGAAAAGAGCTTTAATTGTCAAGCTTCCTCAGTGACTTCTTTATGTGCTTAAATAATTTTTTTTTTTCATTGGCTCTTTTAGGAGCTTTCTCAATGTTCATATTCTCTATTTTACATTCTACTGCGACAAGCTTTAAGTAGGATTGATACTCGGGAAAATGGCCTATCCAAGCCTTAAATTGAATTATATCTCTGTAAAAGCCTAAGAGAGGCTTTGGAAAGTAGTTTTGGTTAATTTCTATTGATAAAATTAACTAAATTTTAATTGTGAGCCTGAGAAAATAATCTTGCTATAATCCTAAAGAAATTATAATAGAATTTCTAAGAGTGTGTTTGGAGAGTGGATGTATATGTTGAATTTAGTATCAAATTATTATAAAAAAATTATATTTATGTATATTTTTATTGTTTTCATATTGCTCATCCTCGTATTTACACCCTACTTACGGACGCCTTCATGCCTCCATTGGTGATATGAAGACTTAATCCTGCATTGCTGAAGACGTGGAAAATGATGGGAGTCAATTAGCAGCTGCCAGACATATCACGGGCGGCAACATTTGGAAACTGTCCCTTTTTGAGTAAGGCTTTACTTATGATGAGGAGATTAAAGTGTGAATTTTACCGTGGCAGGTGGCCTAATTGGTGTGTTGCTCTCTCACAAGGAAGGTGTGAAGGCCTTACAACCTAACTTGGCTTGGCTTGGCTCGGTTCGGCTCAGCCTTTAATTAACGCCCACGGGCCAACCACTTTAAATTCTATACAGGATAGAAGAGAGAGACAGAGAGAGCGAATTCCTAGCAAGTCGATCGCAAGACATTCTGATCCGTGGTCCATTTTGTGCAGGACTCTGACTGTTTCATAAATAGGATTTACATGTTTTATTGTCACAATATCCATGATTTGTAATTTAGGTATGAAACCGATGTGATTAAAACCAGCTTTGCTTGTCTAACACCTGTTGATCATGCTGTCACTGGCTTCAGTTATTGCTCCTGCTCAAACTGGCTGCCTTTGCCCAATCAAAACCAGAAAACAACTCATGCATGCATGACTTTTAAAGAAACAAAGGGATGGAAGAGTGTAGTGATTCTTAAAAACCACCAGATCGAGGCTCAACAGGAACCACCTTAACAGAGAAGACATGCCATGGTTATTTCGTTCAAACTCAAATACCATATGTTTTAGACAAGCATTATATTGTCTAGGGGAATGAATGAGAAGGGAAACTCCATGGATAAACTGGTTATTTTTCTAATGCCTTCTTGGTTTCAGTCATTTAGACCACGTTTCCCAACGGTTTGCCTTGTTGTTCTTTATAATGTTAGATTACCGTCCGGTAGCCATGCAGGGGTGGCTTGGCTCAAGCCTTTTGTGAGGCATTTGGTAACTACTCGCAATAGGCATGCGTTCTGCCTCTATATAAAATATATGCCTGCAAAGCCAGTTACTATGACTCTATTCTCCAAACTCTCAAACACCTACATGCATATGTCTTCTCCCATGGCGACTGCTTCTCATGGAGGGGAAGAAAGGCGCAGCATTGCCTGCGAATTTGAGGGAGCCCTCCTTATCTCAAGGAGACTCTTTGCCTACTTCATGCTTACTGCTCTTGAAGCTGGTGGGCCCATCAGGGCTCTTACACTGCTCCTAATCTTCCCTCTCCTATGGTTGCTCGAGCTCGTCGGCCTTGAGAGGATGGCTCTTCAACTGATGATCTTTGTATCCACTGCTGGTCTTAGGGTTGATGATCTGAAGGCTGTGGCGAAGTCCACCCTGCCCAGATTTTATTTGGAAGACCTGAGGCAGAGAGCATATCAGGTTTTCTCGAGCTATGAGGGGAAGAAATATGTGGTTAGTTGTATCCCCAGGATCATGGTTGAGCCCTTCCTGAAGGAGTTCTTGGATGTGGATCATGTGATTGGCACCGAACTGAAGATGTTCAAAGATTGCTCTGCAGGCCTGGTGGCATCACCAGGAGTCATGGTAGGTGCCCGTCGACTTGATGCAGTTCTATCTATCACGGAGGATGCTGAGGTGATCAGTGTTGGATTGGACAGTGGGTTAAGAGATCAGACATTTATGTTGCTGTGCAGGGTACTCTCTCTCTCTCTCTCTCAATGTAAATTTCTTATTACGTAGCTTGAAGATTTTCTTCTGTTGAATTGGTGCATGGTCCATGCTCCATCACTCTACAAGAACATCCCTTCAGCCACAGATTTTGATGCACACGAATGATCAAAAGTTTATTTAACTCTATTAACAAGAAATCCAGGAGAAGTGGGTTGTGCAGCTCATTAAATTCGTAGATAAGTGGAGTCACCATGGAGAATTTGGAGCGGAGTCCACTGCAGTACTCAAAAAATATTAAAAATACTGTGCATATTTCAGAAACGTTCATCAAAAAATAAGTGATTATACGATATTTATCTAAACTATTCAAATATCTTTGAATTTTTTTTTTTTAATATTTTAATATAGTGTAAGCACACGGTCGCTCATCTTTTGATGAACGTCATCGAAGCTTGCACAGCATCCTATGGAACTTTTTAAGTCTCACAAAGAATTCATTTTCGAAAAATTTTAGTGGACATCGGAGTGTTTCTCATTATCTTTAGGTCTTTCTCAACAATGCATGATTGGTATCAGAAAGGTCTTAGACCAGCAGGTTGGTATTCCGTGGCTTAGAGTTTGAATACTCGTGCCACCTTATTTCTCAAATATTAAATTACATGCCTGGTGGCGAGTTTGCATGTTAATTGCCGACTTGTTGTCATGATTTTCATCCCTCCCAGAAATTGATTACACAATAAAATCATATGCACAACTATCCAAAAAAATAAAAAAAAATAATCATATACTATATATATATATATATATATATATATATATAGGCACGCCCTTGCACACAATACTAACTATTGGGATAAAATTTGTATAGTCATTTCGGTCTTGAAAAAAATTATGGTCGGACCATCATCATCTGTCACATGTCCCCCATCCCACAGATGACAAAGCAGAAGCAGAGAGAGGAAAAAAAAAGGAAGGAGAGGAGGGGGTTAGTGGCATCAGAGCCAGAAGAGGAGAGGGGCGGGGCCGCGGTGGGGGTCGAGTTGCGAACTGTAGGGGCCTGGGTGTAGGCGTCGGGAGGGGGAGGGCGGGGTGGTACGGACATCGGGGGGCTAGAGTGCAGGTGGTCGGGGCAGGGGTCCGAGAGGCAAGTGTCGGAATGAAGCCGCCGAAGAAAGGGGGAATAGGCGTGGAGAAGAAGAAATATTTTTTTTTTTATGGGTGGGGGACACATGCAGATGATGAGAGCTTGATCATAATTTTTTCATGATTAGATCGGCTATAAAAATTTTATTCTAACTATTGTTTAAGATTTTTTGATATTTTTTCTAGTAGGATTTCTAACCATGTTCCAATTAGGGTTTCTAACCATGTTCAAAGAAATCTTTTAATCGAAAAGTCGTGGCTTTATTGGATGACCAATTTGTTTTTACTCTAGGTATGAGTGAATATTTTGATATTTTATGTCATATATCGTGTAAGAAATATTCATCCTAAAAATTATTCATCCTCTTCTTGACCGAGATTGACCGCAGTACCACTCACCACCAAATTCACTGCACGAAGCTGGAAACGTTTTTCTCACACTACTCCTGCAATTTCCGTTTTGTGAGCCCTTAGTGGATGGAAACGAACCGCTTCTAGGCTTGCAAGTGGGTTGAACCCGGACCAGCCTGACCCTAATCCAGGCAAACTATCTTTTGGGCTACAAGATCTAGACTTGCGTCCACCTCATTACTTGATAGGTCTTGGTCAGATTAGGTCTCCCTAAAAGTTGATTTTGGCGAGTCTCATTTTAGTTAATGGTTGTTGGGTTCGGCATGGGTCTACCCGGTCTGATTGGGATGGATACAATTTCATAACATTGATCTATTTACAATCTAAGGTTCAGTAACAGTGAAAGGCACCCAATAATGGGCATAAAATAACATACCGATATTGAATCAGTATGAGTAGCGCATTGAGTCTTGATATACCAAACTGATCTATAAACTAGATGTACTGACATCATATGAATATGAGCCACAATACAAGTATAGGGTTCAATAACAAGACTGCGAATTTTCCTTGCATCTAACTATTTTGATGAGAGCAAACTCCTACTCCCAAATATCATTGTTAACAGACCAATGTACTCATTAGGTCAAGATTTAATATCATCGTTACCAGAATTATTGTCAGTATTATAAATAACCAGTACATACCTCTTGGATGACTTGTATGATATAATCAGCAAGTGCACTGAATATTTACATTGGTTTTTGATATATTATTTAAACTTTGATCTAGTAACATGAAATTAGAATTATTTATAAATAAAGTTGTCTAAATATTTAACCCGTCGCGCATCTACGGAGAAATTTATCTTTTCATCTGTCTGCAAATCATCAGGAACGCTGCCCGATTCCACCAGAAGAGAATTCCTCACCCTTGCGAAGAAAGGATTATCCTAAGCCATTGATCTTCCATGATGGTCGTCTTGTGGCTCATCCCACACCATTGGATTTCCTGGCTGTGATCCTCTGGCTGCCCCTTGGTGTTCTTTCGGCCTTTTCCCGGATCCTTGTGGGTATCCTACTACCATACAAGATGGGCCTAGTGGGCTCTGCAGTAACGGGCTTTCGCATTAGGGCCCAGTTTCCAAAAGCCCAACATGCTGTCAATACACCTACGTCTGTGGGTACACCAAATAGAAGGGGCACACTGTATGTCTGCAATCATCGAACACTCCTCGACCCTGTGATGATATCAACAGCTATCCAACGAAAGGTGACCGCTGTTACATATAGTTTAAGTAGATTCTCAGAGGTGATTTCTCCAATCCCAACCGTCCGATTGACCAGGGACCGCTTCAAGGATGGTGCAACAATGCGATCGCTGCTCAGTCATGGTGATCTGGCAGTCTGCCCAGAGGGGACCACCTGCCGGGAGCCATACCTCCTCCGATTCAGCCCATTGTTTGCCGAGATCACTGATAACATCATTCCGGTCGCCGTAACAGCTGAGGGCAGCATGTTCTATGGGACCACAGTCAGGGGGCACAAATGGTTGGATTCACTCTTCTTCCTAATGAATCCTAGGCCTTGCTATCAGTTGTGCTTCCTTGAAACTATAACAAGGGATCAAAGATCCAGCTATGAAATTGCAAATGGCATCCAACAGTTGATCGGGCAAGCAATCGGGTTCGAGTGCACCAATTTCACCCGAAAGGACAAATATCAGATGCTTGCCAGCCATGACGGTGCGGACACCAGGAGATGATGGTGTTCGTGTGCTGCGTTTGGTTAGAAAGCTGCATGATTGATCAGTCCTAAATAATTACTCCTAATAGTTTAGTAAGACCAGAAATTAAAGACATTTGTCAGCTAAAAATCCATTGTTGGGATTATTAATGTCGTCAATTTGTAATTGCAAAACCTCAGGCGACTCCACCTTCAAAAACTACCTGAAATGTTGCAGGCCAGTCTAGGGTCATTTACTTGCAGTAGTTCAGAGTAAGTAAATGCATTGATTAAAGACAATCTTATCTAAATGAAGTGGCTGCAATTGAATTTACTGTAATTCCAACTCAATGCTGCTTCCAGTTACTCAGCATTTCATTAACTAAATATAACATGCTCAAGTTCATTTCCAGGAACCCCATTGCAACAAAATATACCTAAAAGTGGTATACTATGCTCCTCATTGCTATTTTGGGCAGCTGCTACACACAAGAGATATTATTAGTTCAGTGGTACAGCCATGATAGGTAATCTTGAAACCAAAGGGGCAAGAAAGGAACGGGAAATAAAAAAGAGGGCAACATGTGTGGATCATAACAAGCATTACAAATAGTGTTAAAACTTAAAAAGTATTGTGTAAGTATAAAAACGGAAGAATTTATAAGTGTGGTATAAAAGTAGCAGCAAAAGTTTTACAAGCTCATGCATCTTGTTTAACAGAACATAGTGTCAGATCATGCCACGCTAGGTAGAATAAGATAATTTATTCTTTCAGTATAATTTGATGACCCAGCTGATAACCATCACACGATCACAATACAGACATGACTGATGTATCAAAGAAAATGTTTGAAAAAAAAATGGCAAATGCTAATGATAAAATTTTGACAACGATTTCATTATCATTGTGTCTTCCCGGTAATTGTGATCCAATCATCAAAATGTTAAACAAATGCCCCTTCTCCCAAAAATAGAAGGAAAAGCTGACAGCTGAAATTCTTTATGTACATTAGCATACAACATGGGCTGCAGCAGAGCCACACTTCCAAAAATAGAGTGGCAAACGCTATGCGAGCATAGCCATAAAAGGTATGTTACTTTGAAGCTGTGGATAGATTACGAACTTAAGAGTCCAACGCCACTCAGGTCTACCATGAAAAATGACTTGTTCCGCAGATGTTCTGCACCAGATAGCCTGTTTCACAACTCAACGCCTGCACCAACTAATGCAGCTGTCACCGAAGCTGATGCCTCTTCAAGTGTTCGTTGCTTCTTCACAGTATTAAAAGCCTCAATAACATCTCCAACTTCCCAATCATTGAAGCCATTCACACCAACACCACATTCTAGTCCAGCACCCACCTAGTGTAAGGGCCAAAAAATAGATAGCTAGGTAAAGATTGCTCGAAACAGACCCACAAGCTGATGTACAGAAATAATAGAAACAGCTCAGTAAAAATGCAATGCTATCTAGGAGTATTTATTGAAGGATGCCACATGAGAATGTAACAATGCCTGCTGATCAGAACAAAACAAACAAACAGTCTCATTGGCAAAATTGTTCATTTTCAAAGTACTTCTTGATCGCAGAACTGGCACATAGAGTTACTGCAGTGTTTATATGCATATAGGAATTAAATAACTATTATATGAAAAATGTAATTGAAATGAATAAAAAATCAGTGTAATCTAATGACTTGTGCGAGACATGGGCAGGGTATAGTACTAATAAAAAGTTTTTTCATTAATATCAGCATATATTAAAGCAAATATGATTGTTACATGATGTCATTAATTTCAGTATAATTTAGTAGTATTAATGAAAAGTTCTTTGTTTAATATGGCTTAATAAATTAATGAGCTTCTTGTTAATGATATTATCTTGTTATATTTTGATAAAAAAAAGTATTAAATAAGAGCTTTACTTATTATCCAAAATAAAGAGCTAACTATTACCCAAAATAAGGTTTGAGGGTACGATTTTTCTAACTTTTTTCAGATTGTTATTGAAATGCAATATAGTAGCGGAACAAATTATATTTAAAATATTATGCGGGTCTGTTAAAATCATCATGGTGTCATTACAACATTGTAACGATTGGTAGAAAAACATATTACTTTGACAAATAAGGAGTTGTATCAAATAAGAGCCCTATTCGTAACTTGTAAGTTGAACTTCATTAAGCATTAATATTGATTACTATCAGCATGTGAATATTGATTGCACATTAAGCCCATTGAGTATATCAAAAATCTATATCATAGTGCAGATATTACTATGAAAATTTAATACGGTATTTTCTTTCATATTAGTATCTTTTTTACCAATAATACTAATACTAATATTGTTAATATTGATACAGTAAAATAATATATTATTATAAAATAATAAGACTATGATCCAACCTGTTGCATTTAATGGATATTTAAATGCAATATAGCAGGGCCATTAGTGGTTCTACTTGCACTTTTAAGGAAGATCATTATCATAAAATTGTAATAAAAATAAATAAAATATCAGTGTAATCTAATAACCAAGGAAGATACAAGCAGGGTATAATACTGATGAAAAATATTTTTCATCAATATTAGCATACATTAAGCAAATATGATTTTTAATAATGTCATAAATTTATATACTAATTTACTAGTACTAATGAAAAGTTTCTTATTTAATACAATTTAATTAGCTAATGAACTTCTTATTAATTATATTATATTGTTATACTTTGATAAAAAATGTATTAAATAAAATCCCAACTTATTATCTAAATAAATAACTATGTTAATAATGTTACATGGCAAATGGAGAGCTCTGTAAACAAAGCCTCCATTTTGTCTATATATTACACATTAGATGCATGATTGATAGACAGACGGTCCGCACCTGAGCCCTAAAAGCTTGCCCTTCAAGAGGTCTAAGGTTCAAATCCTAGGCAGTGCTCATAATGATAAATATAGCTCTTCAAGTTCTCTTGGAGTATGTAGTTTTAGTATGTGCCTTGCCCAAGCCAACTATCCCTTTACTTGCAAGCTACACGATCTCATAGTTACACCTGAAGTTTTGACATGTCATACTTAACAAGAAAACATAACCTCTGCTTGGCATATATACAGGTCCTAGAAGTTTCATTATCTCTTTACCCTAATCTATCTCACTATTTACCCTTTCTATCCTCATCTAAGCCACCTAGCACATCCATCAATTCCCTCAATTTCCTCAAGTAAAAACCCATTGAAATTGGACTGCAACAATGAGCTATATGTCATACCACCTAGGAAGCCTCTCTTTCCATTGATCTTATCCAACCATGCCAAACACATGCTAGAGACAAAAAGTGAATTTCCGTTACTTTCCATTCTACTCACGAGATCATTAGGCAAGGTGGCTGATAAGTTTCTCCCTTGTATACACCAAGGTTTGCAATGTCTTATGTTTTCACATGGTTCAACACTAACAAGAACAAAGGCATGTTCCTTCCTGCCTTGGAGCAATAAATATGAACATGAAGATCAAATCTCTCTCTCTCTCTCTCTCTCTCTCTCTCTCTGTCTCGGTGCGTGCACCCTAGCTGATTGTCAGTTTAACAAACAATATCACAAGACTTGTTTGCATTCGGCTCTGATATGTCTTCAAATCACTTCTTTGCCAACAACTTCCATCAAGATCTCTTTTTGGTTTGTTCCTCAAACATCAATACAGAATGTAAATACCAAAAATTTGTAGCCATTCAGAAGTTCTCATATTTTGACTGACTTAAAAAGTTCATATTCAAAAATCAAACTACACCAAAGATGTACCTCCACTACATCCACCCTGCTCCTGACATACTTGAAATCTCCCGAATGCCTCCCAAAACTTATGCTCAGAAAAACTGGTAAACTGACAGCCATCAAAAAAAAAAAAAAAAATCTAGCAAGAGTTCCAATGGTTCTTGGTGATTTCTTAAGACTTCAAATGTATTTCCACTCTATCCACTTTCCACTGCTATTAAATAACAAAATGCATAATAGAACATAGGCAGCAAAGGCAGCTGTGAATCTTATCATCATTTGATACTACACCCTAAACTCCAAATATGACCCTAGTAAATTTGCCATACATGAGCCCCATATCATTTTGGTAAACTCTCATACTCAAGAAATGTTTTGAATCATCCCTAGTGAAACAAACTAGGACCTCTCCCAAAAGGCTAGCCAAAAATTATTATTTAGATTCCTTGGTCCTGTCTAAGTACCCAAGATCTTCTCACTGCCCAACCAATGTGAGACTAAGCACATATCCATAAAAGTCCTCACCTCCTCTCATTAAAGCACCAGCATTCGCTCTAGGCTAAGAGTCTAAATCCAACCAATTCAAATTACAAACACCACAATTGGCCCATGATCACCCCAAAAAAGACTCATGCTGCAGTGTCCTATAGTTACACTTGGGTCGTGGGCCGGTTCTGCTCTAATACCATCTGTACTAACCCAGGATCCCATCTAAGAAGCTAGATAGAAGTTATTATTTAGGTTTTTTAGTCCTATATAAATATTCAAGATCTTTTCAATGCACAATTAATGTGGCATCAAATGCACACCTACACAACTCCTCACATTTGGTCTATTCCGCCATTAAATCTTATGCCACATTAAAGATGTATGACTATTCTATTTCTTTTATGTGTGTTTACAGTTTAAACACAGCTATCAATTTGCCCAAAGACCATCACTTGAATCTTATCAATTCATCAGGAATATGATCACCTTTATATGAACAATTGATTTAACAATCATATTATAAAAATGGCCTCTTAATTTTTAAATGTGTATGAAACCCATTTTGCTTATGACTAATCCAACCAGAGAGAGTACAAATCTCTTCCTTCAAGCTGCTCTACTCGAATCTCTCACATGAGCAAAAGAAGTAGATAAAACAAATTTCATAGCAAACTTGAAAGTAGGGTTTTACCTTATTTACTTTCTTCAAAACCAATGTAATAGAAGACCTCTATTTATACTAGTGAGGTCAACTATTCCAAAATTGGGTTGAATTCCTCCTCTAGCTGAGGACAAATTTCCTAACAATAAAAAATACAAAAATTATTGAAATTGGTCAGAAGCTAAATCTCAAGTCTGGCATTAACTTTGCCTTCTATTGCTGTTATAGCCCCAAAAAAAAAAAAAAAGAAAAAACAGAGTAAAACCGGGAAGAAGACTCCCGGTAGGAGTCTTCTTCTCCGACGAAACCCAGGCAAAATCGGACTCCTAGGACCCCTCGGAGTCCTAGGATCCTCTATAAGAAGACCCCCTCCCCCTTGAGACCGAAGATCGACCTCCTCCCTCTCTCTTTCTCTCCGTTTTTCTCAATCGAAGCCGCGGATATCGTTCGGATTCTCGCCGTGATTGCTCGCCGGCGAGGTCACCGGAGGTCAAGGTAAGTTTCCCTCTTCTTCCCCTCTTTCTTCTCCTTCCTCCCCGTGCATTTGTGCGCGGCTGCCGGCGACGAAAGTCGCCGATTTCCGGTCGAGAAAGGGACCTCTGTTTTGGTCTCCTTTCCGTGAACTTTTCCGGCGCCGGCGATCAAAATTGACCGCCGGCCACGCTCCTCCGTGATCGGGGGAGTGGCCCCCGTCGGCCGCCGGCCTCCGCCACGGCGGCCGTGGCCCGAATGGCCGGTCAAGGCCGAGGGAACGCCGGTCCCCTGTTCCGGCACGGGAAGAACCAAGAAAAAAGAAGAAAAGAAGAAAAGAAAAAGAAGAAAAGAAGAAAAAGAAGAAAAGAAAAAGAAGAAAAAAAAAGAAAAGAGAAAGAAAGAAAAAGAGAAAAAGAAAAGGAAAGAAAAAAAAAAAGAAAAAAAAGAAGAAAAAGAAAAGAAGAAAAAGAAAAGAAAAGAAAAGAAAAAATAATAATAATAATAAATATATATATATATATATTTATATATATATATATGTATGAACAAATAAATAAATAAATAAATAAATAAATAAATAAATAAATAAATTGAAATTGATGAGAGAGAGAGTTTCTCTCTCTTCTCTCAGTCTGAACCCTGACTTTCTCTCTCTGGAATTGGACTTTCTCTCTCTACTTTCTCTCTCTAAAATTTTCTCTCTCTAGCTTATTTTTCTCTCTCTTGATGGATTTCTTTCTCTAAAGTTATCCTTCTAGGATTAGCATAGGGGAAGGCTTCATCTGATGATTCTGATCGAGTTTAGAGACGAGTCTGATTTTAAGCGAGATTTTAATTTTGGGATTTGTTAGATTTAATTTTGAATTAAATTAATGTAAAAATATAATTTTGGATAATAGGTGCAGAAGAATCTACTAAAAGTTAGTCAATCTATTCATTCAATGCTCCGTGAAAGGTAAGTAATGAATCATCTTCTCGAGATATTCCATATTTATTCTGAAAATAAATAATTATTCTCTGAAATTATGCATGATTTATGAAATTATGTTTTGAAAGAAAAGTACTTTCGAAATGTTATGGTATATCGATTTATGCACATATTTAGTGAAAGATTATGATATATATTGTGGTACAAAGTGTTTTGATACAGATCGAATTTATGCTCTCAGCCTAACTATGTTTCAGTGGGCCCCGCCAATGGGGATTATACGTTGGTACTCAGTGGACCCTGCCAGTGGGGGTTGTGCGCTGGTGTTTGTGGACTCTGCCAGTGGGGGTTGTGCGCTGGTATTTGTGAACCCTGCCAGTGGGGGTTGTGCGCTGGTATTATGTGGACCCCACCAATGGGGGTTAAACGTTGGTTATAGTCAAGGCTGTTGAGTTACGAGTGTTTTGAATCGAATCGGATTTATGATTGTATTATATGTGAATATTTGAAAATATTTGGTTTGTATTAAATCAGCATGAAATATGCTCTTATGTTTATTTGCAGCATTATTCTTGAAAATTATATAATATCTGAAATATCTGGTAGAGATACTTGTTACTTACTGGGCTGTCTAGCTCATTACCTTTCTTTCTATTTTTCAGATTCAGATAATTAATTTCGAACGTGGGAAGAAATATTGGGACAGAGCTTTTAGAGGCGAGATTTAGCGTTGTCAACTTCAATTGAACTTAGATCTATTGTTTTATTTTTAGCAAAAAATTTTATTGGATGTAAGACATTTGATTTAATTACTTGAATTACAGTTGAATAATAATTACTTGAATTTATTCCGCTGTGATGCATTGATATCGTGATGAGATGCCTTGTATGCTTATGGAGAGAGTTCTTCATGAGTATGCGGCGGTTGCCGCGACCCTCGATTCACAATCTCGGATCGGGGGCGTGACAATTAATATGGTATCAGAGCATAAGTGGATAAGTTATGACACATAGAATTTGACATAATATGAGTGTAGATGGGTAAACATTAGGAATATTGGGACGTTAGAATATGAGCATCATAATAAACCCATCCTAACAAATAGATAAATGAATCTAATAAGGTTTTACCACTACAAGGTTACCATGCCTCCCCGTAGAATGACAAGAACAAGAGTTTATCTATTTGAAACAAAAGGGTATGAGTGTGACTGAATATGAAGCAAAATTTACAGAGTTAGCAAAAATTTGTTCCGAGATTAGTGGATGGTGAGGAAGAACGTGTTCACAAGTTTGAGATGGGACTGAGAACTGAGATTCGAAAACAAGTGGTTCCATATGAATTGACAACTTATGCAGATGTGGTAAACAAAGCACTGATAATTGAAAGAGAAGTCAATGAAGAACGCATGGAAAGGGAAAGAAAGCAAAGAAAGAGAGCAAGATCAAATGATACACAAGGGCAGAATAATAAAAACATCAAAAGATCAGATAAAGGAACAGTAGACAATAAGACTCAACAGATTGATGGTGAGCCGTGCTCAAGATGTGGCAAAAATCATGCAGACAAGGATTGCTATTGGAATACAGGTGCTTGTTTCAAATGTGGTCAGATGGATCATAAAATCGCTAGCTGCCCGCTAAATACCGAAAATCAAGCTGGCAAAAGAACTCATGAAGGACAACATAAGGGTGGCGAACAGATTTCTAAAACTCAGGAAAGAGTTTATGCGCTTACTCAACAGAATCCACAGGCTTCCAATACAATGGTGACAGGTATGAAAAATTTTGAAGACGAAATTTCTTTTTAGGGGAGAAGAATGTTATAGCCCAAAAAAAAAAAAAAAAAACAGAGTAAAACCGGAAAGAAGACTCCTGGTGGGAGTCTTCTTCTCCGGCGAAACCCAGGCAAAATCGGACTCCTAGGACCCCTCGGAGTCCTAGGATCCTCTATAAGAAGACCCCCTCCCCCTTGAGACCGAAGATCGGCCTCCTCCCTCTCTCTTTCTCTCCGTTTTTCTCAATCGAAGCCGCGGATATTGTTCGGATTCTCGCCGTGATTGCTCGCCGGCGAGGTCACCGGAGGTCAAGGTAAGTTTCCCTCTTCTTCCCCTCTTTCTTCTCCTTCCTCCCCGTGCATTTGTGCGCGGCTGCCGGCGACGAAAGTCGCCGATTTCCGGTCGAGAAAGGGACCTCTGTTTTGGTCTCCTTTCCGTGAACTTTTCCGGCACCGGCGATCAAAATTGACCGCCGGCCACACTCCTCCGTGATCGGGGGAGTGGCCCCCGTCGGCCGCCGGCCTCCGCCACGGCGGCCGTGGCCCGAACGGCCGGTCAAGGTCGAGGGAACGCCGGTCCCCTGTTCCGGCACGGGAAGAACCAAGAAAAAAGAAGAAAAGAAGAAAAAGAAGAAAAGAAAAAGAAGAAAAGAAGAAAAAGAAGAAAAGAAAAAGAAGAAAAAAAAAAGAAAAGAGAAAGAAGGAAAAGAGAAAAAGAAAAGGAAAGAAAAAAAAAAGAAAAAAAAAGAAGAAAAAGAAAAGAAGAAAAAGAAAAGAAAAGAAAAGAAAAGAAAATAATAATAATAATAAAAAATATATATATATATATATGTATGAACAAATAAATAAATAAATAAATAAAAAAAATTGAAATTGATGAGAGAGAGAGTTTCTCTCTCTTCTCTCAGTCTAAACCCTGACTTTCTCTCTCTGGAATTGAACTTTCTCTCTCTAGAATTTTCTCTCTCTAGCTTGTTTTTCTCTCTCTTGATGGATTTCTCTCTCTAAAGTTATCCTTCTAGGATTAGCATAGGGGAAGGCTTCATCTGATGATTCTGATCGAGTTTAGAGACGAGTCTGATTTTAAGCGAGATTTTAATTTTGGAATTTGTTAGATTTAATTTTGAATTAAATTAATGTAAAAATATAATTTTGGATAATAGGCGCGGAAGAATCTACTAAAAGTTAGTCGATCTATTCGTTCAGTGCTCCGTGAAAGGTAAGTAATGAATCATCTTCTCGAGATATTCCATATTTATTCTGAAAATAAATAATTATTCTCTGAAATTATGCATGATTTATGAAATTATGTTTTGAAAGAAAAGTGCTTTCGAAATGTTATGGTATATCGATTTATGCACATATTTAGTGAAAGATTATGATATATATTGTGGTATAAAGTGTTTTGATACAGATCGAATTTATGCTCTCAGCCTAACTATGTTTCAGTGGGCTCCGCCAATGGGGATTATACGTTGGTACTCAGTGGACCCTGCCAGTGGGGGTTGTGCGCTGGTGTTTGTGGACCCTGCCAGTGGGGGTTGTGCGCTGGTATTATGTGGACCCCGCCAATGGGGGTTAAACGTTGGTCATAGTCAAGGCTGTTGAGTTACGAGTGTTTTGAATCGAATCGGATTTATGATTGTATTATATGTGAATATTTAAAAATATTTGGTTTGTATTAAATCAGCATGAAATATACTCTTATGTTTATTTGCAGCATTATTCTTGAAAATTATATAATATCTGAAATATCTGGTAGAGATACTTGTTACTTACTGGGCTGTCTAGCTCATTACCTTTCTTTCTATTTTTCAGATTCAGATAATTAATTTCGAACGTGGGAAGAAATATTGGGACAGAGCTTTTAGAGGCGAGATTTAGCGTTATCAACTTCAATTGAACTTAGATCTATTGTTTTATTTTTAGCAAAAAATTTTATTGGATGTAAGACATTTGATTTAATTACTTGAATTACAGTTGAATAATAATTACTTGAATTTATTCCGCTGTGATGCATTGATATCGTGATGAGATGCCTTGCATGCTTATGGAGAGAGTTCTTCATGAGTATGCGGCGGTTGCCGCGACCCTCGATTCACAATCTCGGATCGGGGGCGTGACAATTGCACTACCCAATTCAACATGGATTATGAATTATACTTCGGTCAATATTTACTATAAATAATAGGTCAAGGTTGATTTAGTATCTTAGATCCCTAAACAGCTCCAAACTAGGGTTATTTTGAGCTTCAACGAGCTTATCGCCAGGGGTTGCAATCCAGTTGGGCCAACCACACAGGATATAGGATAGATCAAAAATCTATCAACCCGAGCCCAACTTGTTTATTAAATGGGTTAAGAATCCAGACCCGAGCTCAAACATTTTATTAAATGGATAACCTAACCTAACTCAACCTACAATGGACAGTGTTGCGGGAGGGCACCTTCAATCCTATATTGGTTGTGACTCAAAGGGGACCCTGGCTTATATGGAATGGGACCTTCTCTCCCCTGTGAGACGTTTTTTAAAGGACAAAATAATGAGGCTCAAAATGGCCAAGGCCTCCTAAAGCCAGAGCCCACTAAAGTCTAAAGACGGCCAGAGCCTAAGCGGACAATACCTTACGCATGCAGGAGCGAAGAGCAGCCATCCGACCCTTGACCACAATAGAATGGTGTTAGAGAAAGGGTTCCGACCTCTGCACACAGAGTCCCCATTGACTGGAGGGGCTACTGTTCTGGAAGGAGGGCACTTTTAATCCCACATCGGTTGTGAGTTAAAGAAAATTCTGACTTATATGGAATGAGACCTTCTCTCCCCTATGAGATGCTTTTTAGAGAGTAAAACTGTGAGGTTCAAAATGACCAAGGCTCACTGAAGCCTAAAGATAGCCAGAGCTGAAGCGGACAATATCTCACACATGTGGGAGCAGATGCCGACTCAGCCATCAGAGCCATTCGACCCTTGACCACAATAGACTAAATCAAATAGTTAAATAGGTAATATTCCCATCCCTACATAATGATGGGTTGACATGTCATGTATCTTGAAATGTTATCCAACTTTAAAAAAAAGAAAAAAAAAAGCTGAAAATAGATACCAAATGTTAAAGTTATGCCCTCTAAAAGTTTTATGTTGTGAACATCGTGTAAACTAGCAAGAACTGATGGAGATTGATTTCTCTATGTTTTGCTATTATTTTTCTTTATGTATTAACATGCATTTTTCAAAATATCCATGATAGTTACATGAGCAAGTTTCTTGTTTCCACAATCAAGGACTTCCCATGATCATAATTTCTCATTTCTCATTTTTATATTATTTCTCACATTGGTTTTCCCTTTATGGCCACTATAAGAATAGTATACTTAGAATCATGGATGATGTAGCCTATTATCACCTCAGATATTCTGTTCAGGACACATGTATTCTAGTGGCAGCTCTATATCATCACATAGCCCTGCAATATTGGAAGCTTATAAATTGATTAAGGATAGGAGACTTCCTACTTGTCTAGGAAAAACATCACACAACAATAAATTTTTTTAGTGTCATAAAACATACCTAAGCACCATAGATTTAGCAAAGGGTTCTTAAATTATGATTCATTCAACTAACAAGAATTCTATGACTAGAAGAGCATGTCAAAGGATCTCTGGCCTACATGTCCAACTCATGCCACCTAATGACGAGAGGGTAACGATTTTATACTAACAAAGCCACAAGTGATAATTAATGAAAATTATTCAGAGAACATGAATGTTGTATCTTCAGCTTCTCAAGGACCTTTCTAGTTTATCTGGTTTTCTGTACTAATGCTTTGCAACTTTACTCATCCAAGGACTATCCATGAAATGATTCATTCTTGGGTCAAGACTTGATGTGCAAATGAAGCAACATTATTTATAAGAAATCTTGTTGCATTCATGTTAAATGCTGTTTTCTTTTTCTAAATAAAGCACAGAAAATAAGGAATCCCAAGAACAATGGTCAATTTGGAAACTAAATAAACATCAGATAAGGGGTTCAATAACGGCTATCCTTTGTCAAGGAGGCAACTTTTGGCACTCCAATATTGTGGCTACCTATTCTGATTGACATAGCCATATGCACCATTAGCCAGGATAAAGGCTATTTCCTAGATATCATGGAATATTGGTATCAACAGGTTATACCAATCTTTTTCCACCCAAGTTCATACTTCATCGTAACCCATCATATCCCTAGAACAACCAATTTCTCTTTGGATTTCTAGGATAGCTATAGTTTTCCATTTTTCTAATTCAACAATAAATTGAGCCTTAATAGACTAAAGTTCTTCAAAAAAATATTGATGATCATCATTTCAAATTCAAAAGACAGCCTTACTATTTATTTTCTTCCCCTAAATCATAAATTATACAGCAAACACATGATTCTCGCCAACTTATAATATATGAGCTCATTGTTGATAAAGAGATTATAATTCTGAAAGTTATAAATGTTATAGGTACTTCAACAATCATTGAAAGCATGATTTCAATTAAGAACTTTTTAAGATATACCAATTATACCTCAAGATGTAATCCATATATGTGATGTAGAAACATACCTCTTTCACCTCTTCTTTCACTCGTCTCAAAGAATCAATATTTCCAATGTGAATTGTCTTCCCATTTCGAACAATCCGAACACCACAATCTTGCACCACCTTCCCCTCGGTGACCATACATCCAGCCACACGTCCACTGCCACTGCTAAATGAGGCTCGAACATCTGCTGACCCTATAGGAACTCGTTCCTGCATCATATATCCAAAGTGAACAACATTAATGCCCATCTATATAGACTCCAGTGCATCAGAAAGGAAGTCCAATCCAATTATAGCATTGTTTCTACCTCGACAGGCTCTAAAAGTCCTTCCATTGCATTCCGCATGTCACCAATAAAATCATAGATGACCCTATAAAGACGAATTTCAACATGCTTTTTCTCTGCATAGCTCTTAACTGAACCCGGTGCTTTCACATTGAAACCAAATATAATGGCCTCAGTGGCAACAGCCAGATCAACATCACTGGTAGTCACATCACCCGGTGCTTGGAGGAGGAACTTCAGAGCAACATTATCCTGCGGGAGCACTTGAAGAGCATGTCTGATGGCTTCAATTGAACCCTATGATTAATGGAAGTGCTATCAAGTCAGTTGGAAAAAAACATATATGTGATCATCGCAGGAATGCTGAACCATATGTCAATTTGGCTTCAAATACATGGACAATGAAGAAATATATTATGATGAATAAGCACTGCAAGGCATGATGCATGCTCACAAAGCATACCTGAACATCGACCTTCAGGATGATGTTTAGCTGATGCATATCTAGTCCAGACTGTTTTCCAGCCGAAACTGCAGAAGCAATTGACGAGAGAGTGACCTTTCCCTCCCCAGCCTTTGCAGATATTCGTGCAACCCTTAGTGATTCTGCACATGCATTTGCCCTTTCACGTGCAATATCAAGGGAGTCAAGAACCTCAAATTCATCACCAGCAATAGGAACACTGCTCAGGCCAATTACCTGCAGAATATAATAGGGAACAAAAAATATAAAAAAGAATGTTAGAGCAATTGAGAACAGAAAACAAGATAATTATAAAATCGAAAGTGTTAAGGTAAAAACTCTTGAAAAAAAATAAAGCACAAATCACATAATCCAAATAATTTCAGCACATTCTTTTTTCGGATCATCAATCTTTCCATCACCCAAAAAAATTTGAAAGCTCACTCACCAAAAAGGTCCCATCTGTTTAATCATCTACTTATCCAAGTCGTATGTTTTACAATAACTAATCTCTGCCAGTATCCATCACCTGAAGAATATTTGAAAACTCATGCATCAAAACAATTCCATCTGCTTAATCACCTACTTAAATGTTACAGAGTAACATGTTTTATAATAACGGATCTCTGGCGGACATGCATTCACTACTTGTGGAAGGAAAAAATGTTGATACAAGTCATTTGCAGGGGAAGACTTTTCTTTCCTCGAGAGCTGATAGTTTGATAAAACAACTAACTACCTGTGTACCTTCAGGATTAAGCTTCTGATTTTCCGAGTAAGACTAATTACTCAATCAACATTTTTTAAGATTCATTTGATGATAATGAAGAATCAAGAGGGAAATACACATTCATTTGGTGCTTCTTGGTCTGTGGAAGACACAGTTAGCTGATAGCAAAAAACCAAGACTCCCATGCCAAAAAAAGATGGAGACTCAAGTGTGAAAACCAGTGCAACCTATGCTGCATGAAATCCTCGAATCATCAGTCTGTGAAATGAATAGTTTCCTTTACAAAAATGCAATCATACTGAAAGATTCAATTTTAATAATCCATAAGTTTGGACAATTTGTCTTTGACAATCGACACTATATACGGCGAAACTATAATGAGTAATGATGCTAACAACAAGGTACCACATAGGCATGAGAAATCTGCAAGGATGGAAACTTCTGTTATATAAATTATAAACCATCACTTAATATCTATCAATTTTAGAAAAATATGACAATCAAGATATAGAACTTATTTTTTTAATTCTTCTGTTCTTTAGTTATTTTAAAGGTCTATCATGTGCAATAGTTCTTATCCATGTCAAATTTAAACACTAGAAAGTTAGAACTGCATCAGTATAACATAGTACACGAAACATCACAAATTCTGATGAAAGAAAACTACTCTGCCAATTATCTACCAGCAATAAATGCTACCAAACCTAGAGATGAAAGAATCTTCTTGTAATTTGTTTTTCCCTTTTAGTGAGGAAGCAGAGAGGATTTTAACCATTCAATTTACTAAAGCATAACTGAATTCCTCAGCGGAATTAATCCACAATTTTATGTTGAATAATAGTTTGACATGAAGAATTAAATGCCTGGAAATCATATGCAAGGGACTGACAAGCCTTACAGTGACCTTGACTGAAAAGGGGGAATATATTACAATTTATATTTAAATAGTTCACTAATTGTTGGACTGATTTCACTTTGACATATAACAGGTGTAAATAACCTGCCAATCTCTCATGAAAATAGCACCAAAGCAGCAAGCCATACTATAATGTCGTGCCAAACAGGCTCTGTGCAAAGAAGGCTGCACATATGTCCTCTATATGCAATGCATTCTCCAGTTAAGTGTGCCAAAGAGAAGAAGACGTTTAGGATGCAAGAATCAAACCAAAACTAGATAGTTCCATCATGTTCATAAAGATGGTCAAACCAGACGACAATGAGATTTTCCGCATTTAAAGATTTTAAAAATCAATTGATGATGATCAAAAGAAGCATGCAAATGGTAGACTTGAGCAGAGAATAAATAAACCTGCACAGCAATAGATGGTCCAGCTTGGTCAACACGGCCTCCTCTATCATCAAACATAGCACGGACCTGCACATTCGAAAGAATTTATGCATGGGCAGTCAGGTCTATCAGTCAACACAGAAACAAGACCTACACAAACTGCAGAATTTTGAAATTATGTGGAATGTAGGACTGTAAGTTGCCATTTGCTTTTCTCTCAGAAGATGCAAGTGTTCATTCAGAAAGCTAACCTTTCCAAAGGCTTCACCACACACAACAACATCACCCTTTTTAAGGGTTCCATTCTGCACAATCAGTGTGGCAGTGGATCCCTTTGTTTTATCAAGACCTGCCTCAAGGACAGTGCCCTTTGCATTTCTATGAGGATTCGCCTTCAATTCTTGCAGCTTTACAACAAAGAAAAATCAATAAGGTCACATGATCATGAAGAAAGTCAAATTGCTAGAAGAAGCACATAAACAGAAACTGAGATAAATTCACATACCTCAGCAACAAGCATGACAGTTTCCAATAGTTCATCGATATTGACTCCTTTAAGAGCACTTATCTGATTTAGGTAATAACTAAAAATCAACTCTCACTAGTTTTCAAGCATCACAGAAAGATGATGATAATATTTATAAGACATCGTGAGGGAATCAACCTGAACCATTGGGATGTCACCACCCCACACTTCTGGCATAAGGCCAATAGAAGAAAGTTCTTGCATAACACGTTCTGGATTAGTTCCATCCTTATCTATCTGGGTACAAAAACTACCAGATGTGAAAAAAAAAATTGTGAAGACGTGGTACTGAACATGAAACATAATCCCCCAGAGATTAATTATCAAACCTTATTTATAGCTATTATAATAGGCACGCCAGCTGCCTTGGCATGAGCTATTGCCTCATTTGTTTGGGGGCGCACTCCATCATCAACAGCCACCACAATGATGGTAATGTCAGTCACCCTTGCTCCGCGTGCCCTCATAGCACCAAATGCCTGTAAAGATCCAGATTATTAATAATAAATCATATGTTGATGAAGATGTATAGGTGATGAAACTTTAAAATCTTAAGTTACATACTTCTACCTCACAAGTGTTGAAAACCAAACCAATATAAAACTTGTATGCAGACAGATGATATCAGCCAAAATTAAATGGGCCGGCACAGCAACTAAAATCACACATACCTCATGCCCTGGAGTATCAAGAAAGACACAGGGTTGAGGCTTTCCATCAACTGGGACAAGAACTTTGTACGCCCCAATACCTTGGGTTATTCCACCTGCCTCAGAGGCTACCACCTGTATATACCAATGATCAGACCTTATCATTTCAACAAAACCATAGAAACAGAAACATGGAAAATGATGTACAAATTTTACGCTTTGCAATATATGCGTGGGAAACTACATGTAAACTAAGTTAGAAACATGCTACCAAGGAAAGATTTAGGAATTACCTTGCTCTTACGAATATAGTCCAACAGTGTTGTCTGCCAATGCAAAATACAACAAACAAAATTTATAACAAAGTTAGATACTGAGACTTAATCCTGCCTTAAATAAAAACAAGTAAAAGAAACCAATACTGCTCAGAAGATAATACCTTTCCATGATCAACATGACCCATTATTGTAATAACTGGAGGCCTATTTTCCAACATGTCCAAATCCTCCTCATCAAGCATTTCTTTTTTCTTTGCCATCTCTTCCACTCTTACCGGATCTATTTCTATTACTTCCACATCATATTCCTTGCATATCATCTTGACCATGTCTTTATCCAGAGTATGCACGGTATCAGGCTTTACTCCTTTGGAGTATAAATACCCAAGGATATCTGCTTCACTGACTGCTAAGTTATAAGCCAGGTCCTCAGTCAACATGCCCTCTTCACCCACCTCAAGAATCTCTACTTTAACAGGTGCTGCAGCTTTAGCTGCCTCAAGTCTTGCAGCCTTCCGACTTGCCTTACGCCATTTCCTACCTTTCCTCACCTCTGTTACACCAGCAATAGGCACATCAAGTTCTGAAGCATCCTCATCAGGTATCCCACCATCATCCACCAGACGCCGACGCAAACCCCCAGCTGCACTTGATTTCTTGCGACGATCTTCTTTGGCCTTTGATGAAAGAGGTCCTTTCACAGGTTTTGCAGGGGATAGTAATGCTTCCGCTGCAATGGGATCCACAACTACCTTCTTGGAAGCAAACTTATCTATGAGAATTGGTTTGCGGTCTTTTATGTTAGCAGGTTTCTTTACCACAGGGGATTCAGGAGGTGTAGGTGGAGCGACAGCAGGCTTCACTTGTAGCTTTGGAACAGCCTGGGGTGGTGAAGGCACTTGAGGTCGCAAAGGTGCAACTGGAAGAGCTCCTGATTTCTTCGCCTCCGTCACTAAAGAAGGACCTTTCTGCTCTTTCCTTTCCTCTTTCTCAACCCTTGGAAGTTCTTTAACCACCTTCTGCACATTTGCCACAGGGCTCCCCTTTCGCCACACACTCTTCAATGTCTTTGACTTCCTAGTCCATGAAGTTGTGCTCCCTGGTCTACTACGTCTAGAGCTGCCATTAGACTTATTATTGCCCCTAAACTCGTTCCCACCCAAGCTGCCTGGCTTCACTATCTCAAGATTTTCTGCCTTCTCCAAGACCTCCCCAAGTGACTCTATCACTTTCTCTCTGTCTTCCTCTGTGATCCCTGGCCTCTTATCGCGACCAACTTTGTCTGGAGACCACAATGCTGAGTTCACAGGATCGGCAGGCCCATTCGGCTGGGCCTTCAATGCAGGCTTGGGAGAAGGCTTGAGGACAAGATCAGCATCATCTTCTCTGCTACCACTACTACCCCTAAAAGTGGATTCTGGAGAAACTGGAATTCCCTTCTCCTCAATCAAGTCGGTGGTGACCAGACAACTGCAGACTCGGCCAGGCGCACGAGACCACCGCCGCGCACTGCCAACCCCACCGAAACTCACCCTAGAAATGATATGAATTCTCCTAACGGCCGCGGGCAAGGGAGAGACCTCGAAGACGGCTAATGGGTTGGGCCTCACGCTTCCCAGAGTGGCAAAGGAAGATGGAGAAGACATTGCTTCACCCTTAAAGCCACATACAAAACACTAAGAGCTCAGGGCAATAGGCCCCCGAAATTCGCATAAAAATCGAATCTTTTTTATCACAGTTCGATCCCGGATTGCAGATAAAACACCCCCAAATTAGAAATCTGACGAAAAGAATAGATTTCTCGACAAATTGTGATCGACAAGGAGGGGTTTTGAATCCTTCGAAACCCTAATTCACTGCCCCGAGAGGAAAGAAGTCCTGAATTTGATCAAGTTCAACTGAGAATTGGCGACTAACAAGAGCAGCGGACGAGAGAGCATACCTTCGAATTGGTGATGATTGGCTTTTTTTTTTTTTTTTTCGGGTGCTTTGGTTTTGTTAAAAGAAGAAAAAGACTACTGGTGGCGAAGGACTTGTCTCGGTGGTATCAAACAAGGTACGTGTGGTTTCTTCCACAATTTGTATGCGATAAGGTTTTTGATAGCAGGAGAGCCACTCAAGGTGTGGAATTCATCCATTCGGCTGTTGGAGGGCTGGCTTTTGCGGGTTCTCACCCACCCTTTGCGGCAGACCTGTGTCACACCAGTCCTTTTGTTGCTGCAGTGCTGAAGTAGTAGATTTTAAATTTATGACTGCGAAATTGCTGAAGTACAATGATCCTCCGGTCACGAAGGTAGAATTGATTTAATCTAAATTACATGATACCGCAGCAGCAATTATAACAATCGGTTGACTTGTGTGCATGCCGCATGTTTCTGCAGGTCTCCGAGCTGCTATGGATGGACCCGGTGATGGTCTAGAAATTAAAAAAAATTAAAAAAATATGTACTCATTAAAAATTTTTCAGTAAAAAATTCTTCGATGTTTGAGTTAGTCGAATCTTAAGAATAATGGAAGAATAAAAATTAAAGAGAAAAAAATATATATATTTTTTTTTCTAACGAAACTTATCTGAGGATTTCTTTGCCCCTTGATATGGGGAAAAAAATTTTGCCTCGATTGAAGCCGATGTGCAGGTAACTCAATCCGATCCAACCCTAATCCCAACCGATCTGAGGATCTTCATGACCGACCCTAGCTGATATTTCAGGAAGATATCATATTTGATGTTATTGCCCAATTTATACTAGTTGGAAAAATCTTAGAATCCCAGTACACTCATCTTATTTATAAGAACATATTTTTATGTAATGAAATGAAGTCTTTCTCTCTTTTGTGTCAATTACATATTTTTTATGTCTTATTTTTTTTGAATAATGACTAAAAAGGGGATGAATTATATCAGAAGAGAAATATAAGATGAACACATGAAAAATAGGATAAATAATTAAAAAATATGAGGAATATAAGACTATATGGGTCATAAGAATGGAACCATATGTTTCATTCTCATGAAGTATGTCTAAACATAATAATGTATTATTACTCTAATACATTAGTTTGCTCTAATATATTCTAATATGCTCTGATATATTTTGATATATTTGATTTGATATACTTTGATACACTCTGATACATTGAATCAGACAATTAATTCTACCATGATAAATTAACTCTAATACAATTTTCATATATTATAACTTGATATAAAATGTTCAAAATCTTTAGCTCTGATATTTTAACAAACACACCATTAAAATTAGTATATCACTAAGCCTCGATCTAAATTTTATAATTTTCTTTGCACTGAAATATCATTGGAGTTATCACGATCAAATATGCTCAATACATACTTTATTTTGGTATAAATACATTATGGATGTGTACTTAAAGTTTTATCATCATAAAAAAGGAAGAGATTATTGATCTAAAGATTGATTTTGATGAATATAAAATATTTGAGTATGTATTATGATACTAATAAGTTGATAAAATTTTTGTATAGATGGTTTTAGAAAGCTAGAATCATTCTTAAGAAGCTTATATTAATTGATAAATTTTGAAAATAAAAGAGAATAATTAGATAAATCTACATAATCAAAAATTAAGAAAAAAGAACTTAGAGTTGACTCCTAGTTTAAAAGAGTTGACTCTGGTATGTATTTTTCAACTGGTGTAAGCATGGAGTTAACCCTTACTTAAGTATGAGTCAACTATCTCAATCAAACATAATGTAGGAGTTTCAGTGCTATGCCTCCAATCGATCCCTACTTGACTACGAGTTGACTCTCTTAAAAAAGATAAAGAAGTATTTCTATAGAACAATAACTATGAGCTAACTCATATTTTCTTGAGTCGACTCTTATTTGACCTCGAGTCAACTCGATTGTAGCTGACTGCAATATCGGCTAGTTCTATAGAAGATCCAGATTTTTTTAAATATTTTAAACACTGGTTTTTGGTCCCCAATGGCTTGAAACAACTAGTTTGCCTTTTTTGGAGTATTTTAAGGTATTCAAACTTCATTAAAATAAGAAGAAATAAGAGAAAAGAATCTAGAAAAAGAAAAAGAAAAAGTCAAATTTGAGCCAAAAACATTCAAAAAAATTGAAAATATTTAATTCCTTAAAGCACTCAAAGAGTTTCTCAATGTATTGATTGAAGAAGCTTCCTCAATACATTCTCCAAAGAGCTTCATTGACATTTATTTGCTCTATTTAGGAGTTTTAATTGAGTTTACATTTGTATCTTTCATTTTTCTTATTGCAAGCAAGTTTCAATTAGGAAAAGGCTAGTCCAAGTTTGAAATTGAATTGAATCTATTTAAGAAAGCTTAGAAGTGGCTTTAGAAAAAAGATTTAGCTGGTGAGCCCGAAAAACCAACTTAATTTAGATTGTGAGTTCGAAAAATAATCTTGCTGTAATTTGTACATAGATTATAATGAAATTTCTAAGTAAGGCTTGTGGAGTGGAAGTTGTTGGATAGGATCCAATACCGCTTGTTGCAGCAGAAAGAAAGAAGAGATAAAATGAGAATATAATCAAGTACGTAGATTAGCCCAAGTGCTATCTCCACGGGACATGCAAACTTCATTATGAGAAAGAAATATGTACAAGAGGAGAACATTCACTCTTAATTCTCATACACAAATCTCTCTCAACAAGAAGCACTAACTCTCACAAAAGCTCTCATAAAATTTTTCAAAGAGATCCCCTCATAGGTCTACAAGTGCCAGGATCCTCGACATCCCTGGATACTTCTTGTGATTCAAGCCGCTACATCATGCCTCACGGCCACTCACACGATCGTTTGGAGAAACTCTTGGCTGGTCTGCCTGATGCTCATGCCAAGTCGCCCCTCAGCCACCGCTGTTGATGTTCCATCACAGTGCTCTATTGGACGCTCTGCTCTACCATCGATCCTTTATCGGTGCTCTACTTGCGTCTACTCTGTCGGCTACACTTTGTAATCTTCACAAGCTGTCAGGCATTCTTTATGGGCCCCAAAACTCAATACAGATCGAAGACACACTTCTAATTAAACTTTAGAAATCCAACCACCATTTGATCACGCCTGCGAACTCTCCTGGCCGTTGGATTGTGCAAACAGGGTTGTAGACTGCCCGTAGACCACGAGAAACGAGCGTGAAATATCCTGAACTATGCGTGGACCGCGTTGTTGGTCCACGACGGTCTTGTGGATTGCAAAATCCTGTGTGGTCCACCATGGACTGCGTCACACTATGGGCCTGCGCCCTCGCACCTACGCGTGTGCCTGCGCCTGGGCCGTGGGCATCCGTGCGTGCCTGGACCGCACACCCAAGTGCTTGTGTGCGCTCACGCTGGGCCAGCATGCTTGGGCTGTGCATCTCGTGGGCTTGCACGCCTGTGGGCTAGCCTGCATGTGCCACTGGGCCGCACGCTATGGGTTCCACTGTTCTGCATCTTCGGGCTCCTCACAACATGCTCTTCGAGCTGGACTTCTCTACATCTAGACTTTCGCTGCTGTGGATCGAATTCGAGGTGCTAAATCTTCATAGATGTATGTGCTGGATTTGATACTGAACTACTATAAATCTTTGATGTTTATATATGGCTTTCTATAGCCCGCAATGCATCTTAAGTGGTCATCTTTTTCAGAATTGATTACTTTGTATTATCTTACGATGCTTTATATTTTTTGAAATTTGTACACAGTAAATTTAATTTTTTGAAAAACCAATTCACCCCCACTTTTGGGTTCTCTCTGGACAACATTGTCTTTACTGTGGCTACCATTGTCGATTTATCAAACTCTATTTTCTTATAAATCTTTTATTTTTCAATGGATCTATAGATCACTTATTTTTTGATAGATTAAAATCCGAAGTGAAGCGAAAATTTAGTGCAGGGGCAAAATGGTAATTTTAAAACTTTTTCAAAATTACTATTTTACAGCGGAATTATTAATTAATCTCATTAATTAATACTAATTAACCCTACACTAGGATCTAAATATGATACAACAGCATGCATTTAAATTTGAAATTCAAATTTGAATCAGTAAACGTTTTACAGTACTGTGTTCAGAACACATCACCTTTTGCGGGTAGTCGATCACCATAATCTGATCACCGTCGGAGGGCTCTGATCGTCACATCGCAGCCACCCAACTGTCTGGCCTCTGCGGATCGTCCACACGAAGCTCCCATCTGATCAGCTCCTCACGAATGTTAGTTCGTGATTTCACCCTTTTGATGGTAGATGTTGATCGAACTCCTTCGATCGATGTGTGCTGACTTCTCGGATGCTCTGGATCGTCTGCACAGTTACTTGAGAGGCTGATGGATCTCTCTCTGAAATTTGGTGGACTCACGACACTCGTGGCACACCAATCTCACTTCCCGAACCCTAGGTAGAAACCCTAGGGTACACACCAAAAACCCTGCGCCCAATTTTCTCTCTTTTCTTTCTTTTTCTCTCGGAAGGTTTTGGACCTTCACCTTATGCAGAAGCCTTCCTCACGCCCCAAAGTTTCTCTCCTAATTTTTCTACGCACGTCCCACCTTTTTCCTCTTTTTAAAACAACATCGAACGTGTCTTATCCGCGTGAGAGGATAAAGACAAGAGGTTACACATTTGAATTCAAATCAAATTTGAATTCAAACAAAAACCAACTTATCCCTATCCTTTTGGGCGTGAGAAGAGAAGGGGCGTGGCTCTTTGTGTGTGGAAAAGTTTTATGAGAAACCTTTTCTCGTGTAAGTAATGTGGCGCACAAAATGGATAAGGATGAAAGGGCAAGTGATAAGTTATCCATTCAAATTCAAACATGCTTTGAATTTGAATGGCTAACTAATTAATTTATCCATCCATATGGTGCACAAATGAGGACGTGGGGAAGGGTTTTATGTGAGAAAAATTTCATGAGAAGTTTCTTCTCGTGAATTCAAATGGGTGCAAGGAAGTTGGGTGACGCAGGGAATTTAAAACAAGGTGGTTTGATTCAAATTGAGCCAACCTAGTTTAAAATAGGTTGAGCACAATTAGACCAAATTAAACCCAACATAATTAGGCTTAATTAGGCTTAATAAAATTCTAATCAAATCAGGAATTAACTAAACCTAACCCCTGATCAAATCAGGGACTAAACCACCTTAGCGATTAGGTCAACATTTAACCTAATCGGGTCAATCCAAACTGAATCCAATTCAATTGGACTTGATCCAAAAATAATTACTCAATCAAATTGAGTTAATTAGTGATTAAATCACTAATTAAACCTCTCATAAATATTGAGTCCAAATCCGATGGGCAATCAGGCATCAGAGACCATCGATATGAAACCCTGATCAAAGAGTTCAAATTTCAAATTCAAAATTCGAAATTCAAAATTTTGACCCCGGTACCCAAAATGTGTGGAACTCATGATTAGAGAATCCTAATTCTCAATCATAGAGTTCCAGATAGATAAGACTCATAATCAGCCATCAGATCAGAAAGGAACCTCTAATGTGTGTGACCCCGCAGGTTCGAACCTAAGCTGGTAGCACAGGAACCAATTTCTGTACTAATCGAAGTGACCATCTAGCAATGGTACCCGACGACCGGATAGGTCGAATAATCGTAATCGCAATATTCAGAACCTACGTGAATATGGTTACCATATAATTCATCCCTTTTGACCCCTGTGTTTAGGATGACTCAGGGTTAAACTGTCAACCCTGATGATATCTTCCGAATCGTGCTCAACTCAATTAGTCCTGTGACTCCTCACTAGGACTACCCTGGCCAAAATTTTGCTAAATTGAAACACGACTGTACACAGCTCCTAAACTGGAGTGGTCAATCCCATCTTGACACACGCACCGACAAGTCAAGTACTTGACTACACCCAGCAACCTTCCGTCACTGAATTAGAAATTCAGGTAGTCCAGTGCCTAAGTGCAGTGAGTTGCTTGCAAGTCACCGTGGCGGTCTCAGGTCGGAGGGATATTTATACCCATATCCCATCGGAGCAAATCTTGACAGCAGAAATAGCTCCGGAGTTGGTCACGTTCAGTGCAGATGTACCATTACATCTCACCTGTATGCCATACCAGTGTCTCCACACTCTTTGGTTATGAGGACAACCAACCCATATGGCACACAACGACCTATGCTCGATAAATATTGTCGTCCTTGGTAACAACGTATCATTTGGTCGCGAACATGTTTAAGGACTAAACGACAAATCCTCCTTTGTCGAGTCTAAATAGTCCTAAGGACTTCACCACAACACAGGAGTTCATTAGAAGATGAAATATTTGTGATGAAAAAATACCAAAATAACTTTTATTTATTTATAATTCATGTACTAATACAAAAGGAGCACAACCGTCAACAGGCTGACGATTGGCTTTGGGACACTATTCCCAACAATCTTCCACTTGGCCTAAAGCCTATCGGTGCAGTATCTAATACCCATCTTCGACTTGTAGTCGTTGAACTCCTTCACCGCAATGGCTTTAGTGAATGGGTCGGCCAGGTTCTCCTTCCCGTCGATCTTCTGAAGATCGACGTCACCTCGATCCACGATCTCCCAGATGAGATGGTAGCGGTGCAGAATATGCTTCGTCCGCTGGTGTGCCTTTGGTTCCTTCGCCTGAGCAATGGCTCCAGAGCTGTCGCAGTAGAGCAGAACTGGACCAACAAGGGAGGGTGCTACTCCGGGCTCGGTGATGAATTTTCTCAGCCACACCGCTTCTTTGGCAGCATCTGATGCAGCAATATACTCCGCCTCGCATACTGAATCAGCCACAGTGTGCTGCTTGGAACTCTTCCAGCAGACAGCCCCACCATTAAGGGTAAAAATAAATTCTGACATACTCTTGCTATCATCTCGATCAGACTGAAAACTAGAGTCTGTAAACCCTATAAGTCTCAAGTCCGATTCACCATATATAAGCCACTGGTCCTTAGTATTTCTCAAATACTTCAGGATGGTTTTAACAACCTTCCAGTGATTCTCTCCTGGATCAGATTGGAATCTACTCACTACCCCTAGTGAGTATGCCACATCTGGTCGTGTACATGTCATGGCGTACATGATAGATCCCACTGCCGAAGCATATGGAATCCTACCCATACGCTCTCTCTCTTGAGGTGTTGTCGGACAATCCCTCTTCGAGAGAGAAATTCCATGGCCTATCGGTAGATAGCCTTTCTTGGAATTTTTCATGCTGAACCTTTTCAGCATAGTATCAATGTATGTGGACTGGGATAAGCCAAGCAACTTTTTGGATCTATCCCTATAGATCCTCATCCCTAGGATGTAGGAAGCTTCTCCCAGATCCTTCATGGAGAACTGTGACGATAGCCAAATCTTTATTCCCTGTAATGCAGGGACATCATTCCCGATTAAGAGAATGTCATCCACATACAATACAAGAAATACTACTGCTGGACCATTAGTCCACTTATAAATGCAGGGTTCTTCTCCGTTCTTAACGAAGCCATACGTTTTGATCGTCCTATCAAAACGTATGTTCCAACTCCGAGATGCCTGCTTAAGTCCATAAATGGACCTCTGTAGCTTGCACACCTTAGACTCATCTGTGGATGTGAACCCTTCAGGTTGTATCATATACACCTCTTCGTCCAGCTCTCCGTTTAGGAAAGCTGTCTTCACATCCATCTGCCAGATTTCATAGTCCAGATGGGCAGCTATCGCAAGCATAATCCGAATGGATTTGAGCATTGCCACAGGAGAAAACGTCTCGTCATAGACTATACCATAACGTTGACGATATCCCTTGGCAACCAGACGGGCTTTATAGGTCTCCACCTTTCCGTCTGCGCCCCTCTTCCTTTTGAAGACCCACTTACACCCTATGGGTTTTACTCCTTCGGGTGGGTCAACCAATGTCCACACATCGTTGACCTTCATGGACTCCATTTCGGATTTCATGGCCTCTAGCCATTTCTCAGAGTCAGGTCTCTGCATTGCATCCATGTAGGTGATCGGATCCTCATCGTTTTCATCAAGTTCGATAGGATCACCATCCCGGACCAAGAAACCATAGTATCTGTCCGGTTGATGTGGTACTCTACCAGACCGCCTTAAGGGTGCATAATCAATGGGTTCCGGATCTGATCTAATCAAATCCGGTTCAGGTTCAGAAACATGTGTCGGTTTTTCCACCTGTCGAGCTTCGTCAAGTTCGACTTTAGAGGCAACAGTTCCTTCACTAAGAAACTTCTTTTCTAAAAAGATTGCCTTAAGGCTGACAAACACCTTTTGCTCATCAGCAAGGTAGAAATAATACCCTTTGGTCTCTTTTGGGTACCCTATAAAATTACACTTGTCAGACCTAGGTCCAAGCTTGTCTGTAATTAAACGTTTAACATAAGCCGGACACCCCCAAACCCTAAGGTGCGAGAGTACTGGCTTACGTCCTATCCATATCTCATATGGCGTTTTGGCTACAGACTTACTCGGAACTCTATTTAGAAGGTAACAAGTCGATTCGAGTGCATATCCCCAGAGGGAGATCGGCAGACCAGCAAACCCCATCATGGATCGAACCATGTCTAACAGGGTCCGATTCCTCCTTTCAGACACACCATTATGCTGTGGTGTTCCAGGAGGAGTCCACTGAGAGAGAATCCCATTCTCTCCTAGATACGTCAGAAACTCATTGGAAAGGTATTCACCTCCTCGATCAGATCGAAGAGTTTTAATACACTTCCCAGTTTGTTTTTCTACCTCATTTCGGAATAGTTTGAACATTTCAAATGATTCCGACTTATGCTTCATTAAATAGACATACCCATACCTAGATAGGTCGTCTGTGAAGGTTATGAAGTAGAAAAATCCATCTCTTACACTTGAGCTCATGGGTCCACATACATCAGAATGTACCAGACCTAAGAGTTCATTGGCTCGCTCACCTTTTCCAGTAAAAGGTGACTTGGTCATCTTTCCAAGAAGACAGGACTCACAGGTTGGAAGTGATTTACAATCACTAACTTCAAGAATTCCTTCTTGAGCCAACCTGTTTATCCTGTTCTTATTGATATGACCTAGCCTACAGTGCCAAAGGTAGACTTCTGACACATTATCTATTCTAGAGCGTTTACCGAATTTTTGAACCACATTAACAGGCTGTGATAGTAAGTAAATTCTATTATTTAATTGTCCAACAAATATTGTAACACCATTCAAAATGATATTGCAAATATTTCTTTTTATTAAAAAATTATAACCGTACTTGGCCAAAAGGCCTACAGAAATAATATTTAATAAAAAACTTGGACAATAGTGACATTCACTCAGAATTACATTACGAGAATTGATTACAAGACTCATGATTCCTAAAGCTAGAACTGAAACTTTGCTTCCATCTCCAACATTCAGGAACCTCTCGCCTTCATCAAATCTCCTACTGACCTGCAGACCCTATATCGAATTACAAATATGATAAGGGCTTCCGGTATCCAATACCCAGGCAGTAGTATCACAAATCGAAAAGTTGCAAGGAGTTATCATATAATTACCTTGCTTCTTCTTTGGCCTGTTCGGGTCCAGGGAGGCAATGTATTGAGGACAGTTCCTCTTCCAATGCCCATGCTTCTTACAAAAGAAGCACTCCGCCTGGCTCTGGTCATGCTTGCGCTTCTTGGTCTGACCCCGTACTACTGTCCCAGCATGAGATTGTACCTTCTTATTTTTCTTCTTCTTGTTCTTCTTCCCCTTCCCAAAGGGTTGACGACGAGAAGAAGATCCTCCCACTACATTCACCGACTCCTTATGGAGTTGGTGATCCTTCTCAAAGTTCTGCAGCAACCCCAACAATCCGTGGTAGTTTACTGCAGGCTTTGTCATTCGAAAATGAGTAAGGAATGGGAGGAAGAACTTGGGCAAGGAATTAAGGATCGCATCCTTACCGAGCTGCTCGTGCAGAGGAAAGCCCAATTTGCTTAGGCGCTCAATCATCTCGATCATATACAGTACATGATCAGTGACTGAGGCCCCATCCCTCATCCGAGCATTGAAAATAGCACAACTAATTTTGTGCCTTTCAACGTCGTCAGGCGTGCCAAAGGAGTCGTTCAACATTTGAAGCATCTCCTGTAGCTGGGTGTTCTCAAACCTTCGGCTGAACTCATCATTCATTGCTGCCAGCATAATACATCGAACGGTGGTGCGGTCATTGAGCCACTTCAAGTAAGTGTCTCGGATCGCTTTACTAGCGTTCGGAGCTGGCTCCTCAGGTGCTGGATCCGTTACTACATAAAGGATCCGTTCATGCTCAAGGACGATTTTCAATTTTCGATACCAGCTATCGAAATTGGGCCCCATGAGCTTGTCATTATCTAATAATGACCGGAGCGACAGGGTAGTGGCCATAGCTGCTTAAAGAAAAACGAGACCTCTATTAGTACATAAATTAATACTAAAGACTTGGACTTTAGTCTAAAGTTTTTTCCAATATTTTTACGAACTGGTAGCCTCATCCTCCAATTCGAAAAATTACTTTAATTCCTTAATGGATACTAGAATCCACACAGACTACACACGAGCCCAACTTTGGTTGGTCAACCCATGTGCATCTATGGGTAGGTTCTTAACCAGTTGTTTCTCTAAACAACTTCTAGTAATTTATTTTGCCCCAGAACCTAATCAGTAGGCTTTGGCCTCCACTGAAAAGATCTGGTTAGGTCCAACCATTAACATGACTTAATTTAGTGAATCGGACCAATAAATGATCAGGCCCGACTTTGGCCGGCCAACCTAACCACCATCAGAAAGACTCAATTAAATTATCATATTATGAATAATAATTCCATTAGCCAATGAGCACCAGGCCTTTGGGCCTCCAATGATCATTGAACTAATGGACTCATTATCATTCACTTAATGGGAGGCTATGACTTAGTTATCATTATAACTTAATCATTTTAGGGACCTAATAATTTTGAAGATTTTATTAAAGAATAGTAGAGAAGAAATCATCCAGCCAATTTCAATCCTCCCACTGACTTCACCAAGTCAGATTAAAAAGGATTTAATTAAAGCTGGCATTAGGAGCACCTAAATCAGTCATACTGATTTACCTAATGACATGGGTGAGCTCTAATCACCAAGTGATCTAATCAAAATCTAACTTACCAGATTGGCCAGGTAAGTGAGATCAGTGGTGGGGATTTGTCATTAACTCGTCAATGATCGAATCAATGCGAGTAGCTCCCGCTTAAGAACCACTGGTCAAAACTGCCGAACTTACCTTAGACACCAACCGGTTCATTAGTTTTAATTTTGATCAACTTAGTAAATAGAGCTCCACCGCGTAGCCATGAATTAAGTCCATCTTGGTCTAGTTAAAGATATGGACCCATTCAACTACAACTATTGAAGTTGAGTCTAGAGTATCCTTGACCTAATCTAATTCAACTTTTGATTAGATTTGACCAATTACTCCAATTCGTCCATTTTTTAAACTAACCTTAGGTCTAACCCAATTATGGACCTAATTCATCTAACCCATTGACCCAAAAGTTTATGCAATTGTCTTAGGTCTTAATTCACAATTCTAGACCTACTAGACAACACTTAATTCTTTTAATTAAGTACTTGGGCTGATGGGTCAGGGTTTGGCATTTCGAAAATAATTTTCAAATTTGAAAGATTTTATTTTCTGTTCACCAAATGTGTTAACTCATTTCACAAACGGGTCAGCACATTTCATAAACAGCAATTCTATTGCTCATTTCATAACAGAAAATAACTCAAAATAAATCATAAATTTTTTTTTAGATCTAATCTAACACATTCATGATAAATTTCTTAATTAAGTCCTTTCGCTGCTTCATCGGCATGGGATATAATTGCATCGGCACCCCTACCGCCATAGGAGACCCCATCGAATGGGAAGAGAGGGCCTTTAAACCCTACTTTTCTCCTATGACCAGACGGCCATGGCAACCAACCCAATTAGATTACTTGCTACTTGGATCATGTATATCTAAATATACAAATTTTAAAATTTAAATTTTGAATTTCAAATTTCAAATTTCAAATTTCAAATTTTAAATTTCAAATTTGAGATTTCAACCAAATTTCAAATTTCAAATTTTCAATCTTTGAATTTTAAATTTTGAATTTTGAATTTCAAATTTTAAATTTCGAATTTCAAATTTCAAATTTCAAATTTGAGATTTCAACCAAATTTCAAATTTCAAATTTTGAATTTTGAATTTTGAATTTCCAATTTCAAATTTCGAATTTCAAATTTCAAATTTCAAATTTCAAATTTAAGATTTCAACCAAATTTCAAATTTCAAATTTTGAATTTTAAATTTGAAACTTCTAACAAATTTCAAATTTCAAATTTCAAATCTTTTTGAATTTCGAATTTCGAATTTTGAATTTCAAATTTAAACTTATAGATTACACCTTAATCTACACATGCATATGTATATCATATTCTAGAACCTGCTCTGATACCAATTGAAGCGAAAATTTAGTGCAGGGGCAAAATGGTAATTTTAAAACTTTTTCAAAATTACTATTTTACAGCGGAATTATTAATTAATCTCATTAATTAATACTAATTAACCCTACACTAGGATCTAAATATGATACAACAGCATGCATTTAAATTTGAAATTCAAATTTGAATCAGTAAACGTTTTACAGTACTGTGTTCAGAACACATCACCTTTTGCGGGTAGTCGATCACCATAATCTGATCACCGTCGGAGGGCTCTGATCGTCACATCGCAGCCACCCAACTGTCTGGCCTCTGCGGATCGTCCACACGAAGCTCCCATCTGATCAGCTCCTCACGAATGCTAGTTCGTGATTTCACCCTTTTGATGGTAGATGTTGATCGAACTCCTTCGATCGATGTGTGCCGACTTCTCGGATGCTCCGGATCGTCTGCACAGTTACTTGAGAGGCTGATGGATCTCTCTCTGAAATTTGGTGGACTCACGACACTCGTGGCACACCAATCTCACTTCCCGAACCCTAGGTAGAAACCCTAGGGTACACACCAAAAACCCTGCGCCCAATTTTCTCTCTTTTCTTTCTTTTTCTCTCGGAAGGTTTTGGACCTTCACCTTATGCAGAAGCCTTCCTCACGCCCCAAAGTTTCTCTCCTAATTTTTCTACGCACGTCCCACCTTTTTCCTCTTTTTAAAACAACATCGAACGTGTCTTATCCGCGTGAGAGGATAAAGACAAGAGGTTACACATTTGAATTCAAATCAAATTTGAATTCAAACGAAAACCAACTTATCCCTATCCTTTTGGGCGTGAGAAGAGAAGGGGCGTGGCTCTTTGTGTGTGGAAAAGTTTCATGAGAAACCTTTTCTCGTGTAAGTAATGTGGCGCACAAAATGGATAAGGATGAAAGGGCAAGTGATAAGTTATCCATTCAAATTCAAACATGCTTTGAATTTGAATGGCTAACTAATTAATTTATCCATCCATATGGTGCACAAATGAGGACGTGGGGAAGGGTTTTACGTGAGAAAAATTTCATGAGAAGTTTCTTCTCGTGAATTCAAATGGGTGCAAGGAAGTTGGGTGACGCAGGGAATTTAAAACAAGGTGGTTTGATTCAAATTGAGCCAACCTAGTTTAAAATAGGTTGAGCACAATTAGACCAAATTAAACCCAACATAATTAGGCTTAATTAGGCTTAATAAAATCCTAATCAAATCAGGAATTAACTAAACCTAACCCCTGATCAAATCAGGGACTAAACCACCTTAGCGATTAGGTCAACATTTAACCTAATCGGGTCAATCCAAACTGAATCCAATTCAATTGGACTTGATCCAAAAATAATTACTCAATCAAATTGAGTTAATTAGTGATTAAATCACTAATTAAATCTCTCATAAATATTGAGTCCAAATCCGATGGGCAATCAGGCATCAGAGACCATCGATATGAAACCCTGATCAAAGAGTTCAAATTTCAAATTCAAAATTCGAAATTCAAAATTTTGACCCCGGTACCCAAAATGTGTGGAACTCATGATTAGAGAATCCTAATTCTCAATCATAGAGTTCCAGATAGATAAGACTCATAATCAGCCATCAGATCAGAAAGGAACCTCTAATGTGTGTGACCCCGCAGGTTCGAACCTAAGCCGGTAGCACAGGAACCAATTTCTGTACTAATCGAAGTGACCATCTAGCAATGGTACCCGACGATCGGATAGGTCGAATAATCGCAATCGCAACATTCAGAACCTACGTGAATATGGTTACCGTATAATTCATCCCTTTTGACCCCTGTGTTTAGGATGACTCAGGGTTAAACTGTCAACCCTGATGATATCATCCGAATCGTGCTCAACTCAATTAGTCCTGTGACTCCTCACTAGGACTACCCTGGCCAAGGTTTTGCTAAATTGAAACACGACTGTACACAGCTCCTAAACTGGAGTGGTCAATCCCATCTTGACACACGCACCGACAAGTCAAGTACTTGACTACACCCAGCAACCTTCCATCACTGAATTAGAAATTCAGGTAGTCCAGTGCCTAAGTGCAGTGAGTTGCTTGCAAGTCACCGTGACGGTCTCAGGTTGGAGGGACATTTATACCCATATCCCATCGGAGCAAATCTTGACAGCAGAAATAGCTCCGGAGTTGGTCACGTTCAGTGCAGATGTACCATTACATCTCACCTGTATGCCATACCAGTGTCTCCACACTCTTTGGTTATGAGGACAACCAACCCATATGGCACACAACGACCTATGCTCGATAAATATTGTCGTCCTTGGTAACAACGTATCATTTGGTCGCGAACATGTTTAAGGACTAAACGACAAATCCTCCTTTGTCGAGTCTAAATAGTCCTAAGGACTTCACCACAACACAGGAGTTCATTAGAAGATGAAACATTTGTGATGAAAAAATATCAAAATAACTTTTATTTATTTATAATTCATGTACTAATACAAAAGGAGCACAACCGTCAACAGGCTGACGATTGGCTTTGGGACACTATTCCCAACACGAAGATCTCTTGTTTTTAGATAAATCTGCAACTATTCCTTATCATCTTTTCCTTCTCTATGGGCATTTTCTTGTCTCTAGCTCTTTCATCACCCAATTTGAGATTTTTTTCCTTCTCTTTTGATGTTTTTCTTCCTTTAGCTCGTTCCCCATCCAATTTAAGGTCTTCTCCTTCTGCTTGTATGTTTTTTTACCTATAGCTGTTTTGCCATCCAGTTTGAAGTATTTTTCTGTCTTTGGCTCTTTCACCATCCAGTTTAAGATCTTTTTTTCTCTTTGGATATTTTTTTACCTCTGGCTCTTTTTCTGCCTAGTTTGAGATTTTTTTTTTATTGGGTATTTTTTGCCTTTAACTTCTTCGTCACCTAGTTTGAGATTTTTTTCTTCTCTTTGGATATTTTTCTATCTCTGACTCCTTCATAGTCTAGTTTGAGGTATTTTCCTTCTTTTTGGATTTTTTTTTGTCTCTGACTCTTATGCCACCTAATTTAAGGTTTTTTTCTTTTCTTCTATGACGTTTTTATCAATAAGGATCATCGTTTTTTGGATCTCTTTTACTTGAGCACCAATCTTCTCTTCTATGGTATTTTTGTCCATAAGGATCGTTCGCCTTCGATCACCTTCACTTTGAGTGCCAGTCTTTTCTTCTATGATATTTTTGTCCGTGAGGATCATGGGTCTTCGGCTACCTTCTTTTCGAGTGCTGGTTTTCTCTTTTATAGTATTTTTGTCTACAAAGAAAATAATAATTTTCAAACTCAAATTTACATTTACAGCACCACTTTGAGTTTGAGGGGGAGCGTTTGCATGATTTTAGGGATCATGTATCAATCCATAATAATTTTCTTATTAACGTAATCCCAAAATATTTTTTTTATTAATATGCTTATGTATTATTTTCTTTTGTTAGCATGATTCTATATCAATTGTTATTATTTTTTTTTATGGAGTCTGTATACTAATATAAATAACTTCTGAGATGTATTAAATGAAATTGAAATAGAGATAATAAAGGCTTCTTTCTCTTTTTCTCTTTCTTTCTTATTTTTTCTCTTCTTCCACAAATATTTTAATAGGATCATTCTATTTTATTTTCATAGACTGCCGCTGGAGGGTTTTGGATTGTATCCTATACATATTATTTAGGCAAAATCATTTGGTTGGCCAGCTTTGTTTGCATCTAGGGAAAACCAAAAATGATTGAGTGGTGATATAACTGGAAGTAATGTCTAATTTAATATAGCAAAAAACCCTAATTATTGGATTATGATTCTATTAGTGTTGAAGATATATTACAATAAACTAGTTGAAGACTCGTGCGTTGCGCGGGATTGGATGTAGAAAAATAAAATATATTGATTATATCGTATTAAATAGTTACACTGAAGAGGTGTTATTTCAATCCATTTGAGAAACTGAGTTGATAATATTTTAATACTCCGATCTATGTCTAATTCATTTTCAACCCTACCGCCGTACAACCCATAAGTGCATCACAACCCCTCAAATAATAAATCAAGTATATCTAAGCATGTACTATAACTATATGAGCTAACATATTATTTTTTAATTTTAAAAATAATAATATACAAATTTTTTTAAAAAATAATATTTTTATTATTTTTTAAAAATAATATGTTTCGAGATTTGAATCGATCCACCAGATCAGATCAAACCTGATAAATTATCCACAAACAGAGCATGATACTCTATCGATTTAAAAGCCAAATCTCTGCATTTAATAACCTCTTAGCAAGGGGGCAGGCTTGGGTCCACCGTCCGCCCCTTGCTCGTCCATGGTGCCGCTGCCACAACCCTCCCCTCGGATCGAGGGAGATAGAAAAGCTCGTAGATCCTCCACTTACATATTATCCTTTTTATATATTATTATTAATAAAATAATAATAATATTTTATTATTACTAAAATATTTTTTATTATTAATCAAATAATAATATTTTATTATTAATAATCATAATAATATTTTATTATTAATCATCATAATAATATTTTATTATTAATAATAATTTATTATTATTATTTAAATTATTATTAATAATAAATTAATATTTTAAAATAATATTTTTATTATTATTTTAGAAATAATTTTTTAAAATAATATTTTATTATTAATTTTTTGAAATAAATTTTTTAAAAATAATATGTTATCATACAAATAGTATTTTTAAATTAATAATAAAAATATTATTTTTTAAAATAATATATTAAAAATAAAAAATAAAAATATTATTATTTTAAAATTAATATTATTTAAATAATATTATTTAAAATAATATTTATTATTAATTTTTTGGAATAAATTTTTTAAAAATAATATGCTATTATACAAATAGCATTTTTAAATTAATAATAAAAATATTAAATTTTAGATAATATTATTTTAAAAAAATAATATTTTTATTATTATTTTAAAATTAATATCGCTTGGGAGCTTTTCAGTGCTGGCTCTGGTGATGATGGTCCCATCCCTTCCTCTCGTCGTCTCCCCCTACCCCTGCCCCCACCGCATAAGGCCCAGGCCATGACCGTCCGTGCCGCCCCCGCGTGGCCCCACCCTACAGTCGGCTGCAGCGTACCCATCATCCGCGCTGCACCCGACTTCGTGCGACCACCAAACCCCCTTCCTTCCCCTCCCCCAGCTTCAGTACCACCAACCCTCCTCTCCTCCCCTCCCTCGACTCCGGCACCACCAATCCCCCTCGTCTCACTTGAGAGCTTTTCGGCACCGGCTTCGCTCGTGACCTAGTGTAATTAATTTGCGCAAGGGTTCTTGGATCTCAGAGCAAAGAACTGTCGTTGAAGCCCACGATGGATCGGGAGAAGGCAGAGGCTAGAGGGGAGGAAGGGAGAGGCAGTCGTTGGAGATATCTGACGGTAGCGTCATCGCGGTCTTCGTGGAAGTTGTGGGTGAAGGAGCAAGAGCTCCTTAACCCAATCGGGTGGAATGCTTGAGCGGTTGAATAGGAAAGTTTAGACGATGCGTGGGGTTTTGTAACCACATGCGGCTTGCTTCTTCTTTTAAATCCTCCGTATGATCCATCCTTTTTGAGGCACACGTGGCACAACCAAACTCATCTGAGGAGCTGAGTTGGCAATACCATAATATCTCTCCATAGAGTATCGTTATATATATATATATATATATATACTATTATTTTTTCTTCTTAAAAAAAAAAGCCATCAATCTCCGTTATATTAATGAGCCAGATGGCCATGAATGGTAATGACAGCTTTGAGGGAATCACATATATAATTGTCATTTATAAGTCCGCTTCATTACAAAAGCATGCCATCCTAACAAAAACCAACCATCCTCTTGCTACCACCAATTTCTAATTTATAAATAATCTAGTGGCTATGTGGAGCGACATGCGCCAATTGTTGATTGCCGTGTCATCTTGCTCCTGCATTCCCTGCTTGTTCATGTCAAAATCATGCTCATTACTGTATCTTTTTTGTTTGATGTACCTACCCCAGAAAATCAACACACCGAAATCATGATCGCTCCAGCATTATAAGCTATCCAACTTGAATTTTCGAAGATCACATTGAGCTTCCTTTGTTAATGACCCTTTGGAAAAAAAAACTTCACAGAGATGTTTTCATGCCAAGCACTTGAGACTTAGACCATGCATGGGTTGCTGGACGATGGAACCAGTAATTTTAGATGTGGTTCTTGTGTTTGTCATCTTCTTTCCTCTCATCCTACTCTCCAGGCTTGCTAAGAAGAGATTCCATCGCTCCCAGCTGCGACTGCCACCGGGCCCACGAAAATGGCCCATCTTTGGTAACCTTCTGCACTTAGGACTTCTTCCCCACAAGGACCTAGCCCAGTTCTGTGCCACCTATGGACCTCTTGTCTATCTTCGCCTAGGGACCGTCGATGTCATCACCACCGATGACCCGGATGTCATCCGTGAGATACTTCTCCGGCAGGACGATGTGTTCGCCTCCCGGCCTCGGACGGTAGCCGCCGCCTATCTTGCCTATGGGTGCGGCGATGTGGCGCTTGCTCCATTGGGCCCACATTGGAAGAGGATGAGGAGGATTTGCATGGAGCACCTGCTGACCACCAGGCGGCTCGACTCATTCTCGGGTCACCGATCCCATGAGGCCCAACACCTTGTTCGAGATATTTGGTCTAAGGCCCAGGCTGGGGAGCCTGTGAACCTGAGGCTGGTCTTGGGTGCCTTCTCCATGAACAATGTGACAAGAATGCTACTAGGGAAGCAGTATTTTGGGCCGGAGTCGGCTGGGCGTAACGAGGCGATGGAGTTCATGAGCATTACTCATGAGTTGTTCTGGCTGTTGGGCATGATATATCTCGGTGATTACTTGCCTTTCTGGAGATGGTTTGATCCATTTGGTTGCGAGAGGAAGATGAGGGAGGTGGAGAAGAAGGTAGATGAGTTCCACCAGAAGATCATTGATGAGCATAGGAAGGCAAGGGAGGAGAAGGATGTTGGTGGTGTGGATGGTCATGGGGCAGAGACGGACTTTGTTGATGTGTTGCTTTCTCTGCCTGGAGAGGATGGGAAGGAACATATGGATGATGTAGAAATCAAAGCTCTAATGCAGGTAAGCTTAGTATAATGCATGCTGCTGGGTTTAAAGGATTTTTTTTTTTTTTCAATTATTACGGAGCAAAGCCTTTATAATTTGCATATCAAGAAGGCTTTAGGGTTTAATTTTTTCTGATTTGTAGGACATGATTGCTGCAGCCACCGATACATCATCGGTGACTAACGAATGGGCCATGGCAGAGGTGATCAAGAATCCATGGGTCCTTCAAAAGGTCCAAGAGGAGCTCGACTCAATAGTAGGCCGCGACCGGCTGGTGTGTGAATCAGATCTAGCCCATTTGACCTATCTCCGGTGTGTTGTTAGGGAGACTTTTCGGATGCACCCAGCCGGCCCATTTCTCATCCCTCATGAGTCCACTGGACCAACCAAGCTAATGGGCTACGACATCCCAGCCAAGACTCGTGTCTTCATTAACACGCATGCACTCGGGAGGAATTCCCGAATTTGGGCTGATGTTGATGAGTTCCGGCCGGAAAGACATTGGCCGGAGGACGGTCAGCGAGTGGAGATAAATCATGGGTCTGACTTCAAGATCTTGCCATTCAGTGCGGGGAAGCGCAAGTGTCCTGGTGCACCACTTGGAGTTGTGATGGTCTTGATGGCTTTGGCGAGGCTTTTCCATTGCTTTAATTGGTCACCGCCAGATGGGCTTCGGCCCGAGGATATCGACACCGAAGAGGTTTATGGGATGACCATGCCAAAGGCCAAGCCTCTGGTGGCAATGGCCAGGCCTCGCTTGGCACCTCAACTATACTGTTGATTTGGTTGCTAGAATGGTGCTAAAGCCCAAGTACTGTAAGGGGCTTGATGTGGGTCCTAGGTTTGTTAAATAAAATTTCATGTCATGCATTTGACTAAAGTGTCCCCTTGATTTAACAGCATCTTTTGCTTCCTAACACAGATCTTAAGAAAGTTTGCATATCACATTTGTTTAGCAGTTAAACTGTGTGAAGGATCATAGGCCACAAACATGTTGGATTTTGATACAAGGCATTGGCACAAGATAGAAGAAGAAAGAGATAGAGAAGAACAAGAAGAGAGGAGAGAAGAGAAGGAGGAGGGTAGGTAGAACGTAAGATAAGTGTGCAAAAGGGAATAATCTCGCCATGCCTGCTCCCAACCTTCCTTGCCAAGTGCTTCGTTATTTCCCTCTCCATCTTGTTCCGCCTTCCCACCATCCTCATCAACACTCCAGCCTTACTTTATTACACTTCAACCAACAAAAGTGCCAAGTACTACAGTAGACCTGTCAGACCTTCAAAAACATCCATCTCGTATGTCAACCCTTCCGCCCACCACCTTCGACTACTCTACTCCTTCCTACTAAATATAACCAGCCTCATCTTCTTAAAGCTCCGTACCCTCCACCAAGAGATGAATAGTCCATGATCACTACAGATCACAAATTTTTGTAAAAAATTTTAATCTGAATGCGGAAATAAATATACCTGCAGCCATTATTGCTCAAACCCAATTATTGTGAGCAGTTGTTATACCTATGGCGGTGTAACCATCATGGGCCATAACTATATCATAACTGGCAGAAATTTTGATCTACGTTTGAGTAGGTGAAGAAAATGGTTCTGAGATTTTAATTGGGCCAAACTGACTATAGATGTGTCCATCATCGATAAACTCCCTAGGTGGCTGTAGATGTGTCCATCACGTTTAATTGTTTCTACAACATTTGCTCCTCACTCCCAAGTCCAAATTAATGTTGTCATTTCGGACAAAGAAAGTAGCTGGTTTGTCATATTTGGTTTGACCTTGGTCTACAGCTAATACCTGAGGTGGAAACTCTTACTTCAAGATGATGTCATTTTGAAGGTGGAATGAAAAGTTCTCGATCGGATATTTAATGCGACACTTCACAGATCGCGTTGCCATGTTGAAGTGCGAAAATCAGGGTGGTGTGTCATTATGATTTGAAATGATGATCCTAGAGATCATCATCTGACTTGACCTTTGTGACCATGTGGTGATCCAATTGATCCTGAGCAAAATTGCATGGATTAAGTTACATGGCATAATCTGAAGGTAAGTGCGGTAAAGAGTGGTGCAATTGAGTATTGTAGATGTTGCCATATGTCGAGATCAGAAGTCGATGCATGTAACCATCATGTTCGTCGCAATTGGGTATTGTAGATGCTGCCATATGTCGAGATCAAAGGTCGATGCATGTAACCATCATGTTGAGCTTGACTGTAGTTAGAGTGTAAATAGGTTATTTTCTCCTCACATTCCCTCCATTTGCTAAATTTTTTCTTGCATAGGTGAATCTGGTTGCTCCATTGGTTTCTTCCCTGCGTTGCCACTATTCTCTACTGTCGTTATCTTCTCTGGTGCCTATCATTATTTTCATTCTTGACTTCAGTCATTGCTGCCATTGTCAGTTGGTGCCTCTTCTCCCTTCTCTTTTGGCTCTATTTGATTCTTTCCTTCCACCTCCCTTTGCTTCTTGCTTTCTTCTCCTCCTTTTTCTTCTTCCAATCTCATCCATGGCTAGACATGGTAGCAAGGCCAGGGGTGAGAATCATTTGGACAACTAGGGTTCTTGGCCACCTATGCCTCAGGCCGTGTTCGAGGATAGACCTCGAGCCCCTATAGAGGTGGTTTCCTCGTCTCTATCCATACTTCCCGAGCCTGATGCTCGAAGAGTCCAGTTTAGAGACTTGAGAGGTTTTACGGGCCAAATAATGAGAGGTCCACAATCATTTGGTCCAACTTAGAAAGGCTTTGGACTCAGTATTTCATTCCAAGTTGTTACCTCTTGGAGGTCCTTGGTCAAGCTAACCAGGTGAGCAACATTCTAAGGGGCACCTCAGGATATATGAGGAGTCTCTTCAGGCTAGTCTCTAATTTTTTTTATATCCTTTCATTTGTAATTGACTTGACTTTTATTAGATCGTCCCACCTCACCTTACTCACAACTCTTTTCGAATCATCTATATTTTAATTATCATATGCGGTCTTTTTAACTTTGGACCAAGATGTTCTCTCTTTCAAGCACTATTCACCTTGAAGAGGCACCTCCAAGAGAGGGGCTGATGGAATTTCGCTCCTTGAAGCGGCCGTCAATTCATCAAGGGGTTGCCCTCCTCAGTGCATGGTTGGAAGAGTAAATTTTTTTTTATCTTGTTGATAATCCTTGGGGCTTTAGCTAGATTTGGTGTGAGCCCAAAATAGCTCCTAATAAGAACTCTCATCCTATTCCTGAGGATGAGGTGGATTGTTAGATACTGCTTGAGTCGAACTGCTACCACAAAACTAGTTATTGGTTGAGTAGATTTTGTATGACATCGATTTGAGTTTGATGAATCCTTAGGGTATGATTCGACTCCTCTATATTTTGATTGTTGTTCTTTCATTGATTATTGTTCTAACTTTTTTTTTAGTGTATCAATGAGAACCGGTATGGATTTTATTAATAGTGCATTTCAGAAGAGGTCAAGATCATCCCAAGGAGATTGTTCTTCTCAAGGAGCTTTTTCCTCCAAGAGAGCAAGAACTTTGAAGTGAGGTCAACTTTGGAGCCAAGGGCCACTCCATCTACACCTTTGTCAACTCCTAGGGCATCTACCTCAAAGTTGATGGAGATCGATGATAGATCCACGGTCGTCGAGGTGGTCCCCTTAAGGTCAACTCCACTGACCACCTTGGAGTTAGGCCCAACTACAGGCCCACTCTTGTCTCTCCAGCAATCTTCAAGGTCTAAACCTTCAGCAACTTCGCTCATCGGGTCATTCTATACATCACCTGAAGTTGTGCTATAGAGCCAGTTGCACTAAAGGCAGCCGAGCGCGCACCCTCATCTAGACTCAAGAAGGTTATCCTCTCCTCGGGTATGAGAGTTCGAGCCATTGCATTATGACTTGATCAAGGAACTTACAGGTTGGGTCTAGGTTTCAACCCATTTGCATTCCTAGTTTGGCCTTCTATCTATGTAGGGCTCTGATCTAGTTGTACTTATCCTAGATTTGGCAATAAAGATCAACCTCTTCCCTGAAGATCCTTTCCAACTTATGCGGAGATGAGTTACAGGAACTAGAACTCATGTCAAGGAAAGCACTGGAACAACTTTGCATTTGGCCCCATCTAAGACTCTCAGGATGAGGGCGGCTACTACATTGCACTGGGCCACTTTAGGGGTTTGACTGACTAGTAGCGGTTTATTGGCCTACTGTTGTAGGTTGCTCTTGTCGATCAAGTATGTTAAGGCATTCAACATTGAAAGCTCTCATGATTGGTGGAGGTTGTTGAGATGTCTAGGAGCTACATAGAGAGCTCTCACGAGTTAGCTAGATAAATGCTCAATGATTGATTCTTCTGATCCTCATAGCTTTTTTTTCTTGGTTCCAATAGATAGTGCCAATCTATTGTGATTGATCTAAGATGCTGATGTGGACCACCTCTATGGATCTATAAGGCAATAGAAGAAGATTAAAGAACTTGTCAGATTGTCTACGACTAGACCCTCTATTGCTTAAGTTAAGGGTATGAAGTGAGGAGAAAGAGAAAGCAGAGAGAATAATTATGCTAATGCTGGTATTTATAATTTTTAGGAGATCATCTTTCATGGAAGGTTTCTCGATTTGTTAATGGTTGCAAGATTTCAAATCTCCTACGAATCATATTCTAACTATCAAGAGTCATGCTATAACTATTTGGGATCCTATGCAAGTGCCTAAAAATCTCAGTCTCCGGCTTGATGGGGGGGATTATCTTTCTCCATCAGGAAAGTACTCAACATTCGAGAGATGGAGGTTCAAGCAAACTAATAGCCTATTTGGATTGGGGGTACATGGATGTTCATATAGAGAGGGGAGGATAAAGAATGAACTTCTGTTTAGTAAAATTTTTTGAAAGATAAAGACGGATAGAGAAGGGTTGTCTCAATCCCTCCGTATCCCTCCCTTACTCAATTTTTTGTACCTCGATTTGGGGGTGTAATGAGGAGAAGGTTCACGCTTAAATTTTACTTTTCTAATTTATCCTTAATAAAACTTTAACCTCTCCATCCAAACAAGAGCATATTTATCAAAATATATATAAAAATTCTTCCATCCCTCCCTTAACCCCTCTACTCAAATAAGGATAAGATATGTACCATTCTTTACCCTTCCCCTCTCTTTCCAAACAAAGATTCATTAATTTTTCTTCCCTACATTACCCTCTCCTCTCCTTCCCTTATGAACTCTCGTGTACCCCCAAGCCTAAAAAGTAAACATCGAGCTATGAAGTAGTAGTAATGCTTCTTATTGAATGACACATGACCTTAGAACTCTTCTGATCTGCTATCCTACTTCCCAATTTAATTGGGATGGCTGGATCCAGCTATGTGAGGTCTATATCAGCCCTAAATTGGACTAACCTAGTCACACCATGCCATCAAGTTTATTTTCGAACAATAACTCAAGAGTGTGTCTGAATATTTGTAATAGAATAAATTACAAAATCCAGTTTCAGTCAGAGACAGAGACCATCTTCAACTCAAATAACGGTGAGATTCCTCTGCTATTTAGGGCCCAACTTTTCATCGGAAACACTACGACTCCAGCCATCTCTCTCGTCCCTTCTCCTCCTCTCCTCTTCTTTGAATCTTTCTGATGGTACCCTATTCATACATCCATTGTCACTATAGCTCTTGCCCATCGCAAAAACGAGGTAATCCACCCAGCTTCTCTTTTGCTTTATTCTTTTCCCTTCATTCCTCAAGCCTTAGGGTAATAATTGATTGCTGATTGATCTTCGATCAATGCCAAATTCAATGGACCGAGCCTCCCCTATTTCAGTTCATTTTCTTATTTTTCTTCATCTTCACCGCTGGAAGAAAGACTAAGGCCATTGTCAGAGCTTTGGTTGTGCTTCAACGATGCTGCCGTCAGAGACCGTGCCAAGGAAGACGTTCACCCCCTACTGTCGGCCACCCTGAGGCACTTTCATCTAGTTCATGACAAGGGCGCCCTTCCTCTATTTTGCCAAAGTAAAGAAGAAGAAGAAGAAGAAGAAGAAGAAGAAGAAGAAGAAAAGAAGAAAAAAAAAGAAGAGAAGAAGAAGAAGAGAAAAAAAAAAGAAAAGAAAGAAAGAAAGCAAAAAAAGATTGGCTCTCTTTGTTCAAGCTCTACCATCGACCATCGGTCTGATTTCACCTTCTCCAGTGGCCGCCGACCTTGACCTTCGACCACCCTCTCTTGGCACTCAAAGCAAACTAACAGTCTGTTTGGATTGAGGGTACATGGGGGTTCATATGGAGAGGGGAGGATAAAGAATGAACTTTTGTTTGGTAAAATTTTTTGAAAGGTAAAGACAAGTAGAGAAGGGTTGTCTCAATCCCTCCGTAGCCCTCTCTTACTCAATTTTCTGTACCTTGATTTGGGGGTGTAATAAGGGGAAGGTTCTTGCTTAAGTTTCACTTTTCTAATTTATCCTTAATAAAACTTTAACCTCTCCATCCAAACAAGAGCATATTTGTCAAAATATGCATAAAAGTTCTTCCATCCCTCCCTTAATCCCTCTACTCAAATAAGGATAAGATATGTACCATTTTTTATCCTTCCCCTCTCTTTTCAAACAAGGATTTATTAATTTTTCTTCCCTACATTACCCTATCCTCTCCTTCTTTTATGAACTCTCGTGTACCCCCAAGCTTAAAAAATAGACATTGAGTTATGAAGTAGCAGCAATGCTTTTTATTGAATGACACATGACCTTAGAACTCTTCTGATCTGCTATCCTACTTTCCAGTTTAATTGGGGTGGCTAGATCCAGCTATGCGAGGTTCATATCAACCCTAAATTGGACTAATCTGGTCACACCATGCCATCAAGTTTATTTTCCAATAATAACTCAAGAGAGTGCCTGAATATTAATAATAGAATAAATTACAAAATTCAGTTTCAATCGAAGATAGAGACCATCTTCAACTCAAACAATGGCGAGATTCTCCTACTATTTAGACCCCAACTTCCCTTTGAAAACACTACGACTCCTCTCCTCTTCTTTGAATCTTCACAGTGGTATCCTGTTCATTCATCCGTTGTCACCATAGCTCTTGCCCACCGTAAAAATGAGATAATCCACCCAGCTTCTCCTTTGCTCTATTCTTTTCCCCTCATTCCTCAAGCCTTAAGGTAACAATTGATTGCCGATTGATCTCCGATCGATGCCAAATTCAATGGACCGAGCCTCCTTTGTTTCGGTTCATTTTTTTTTATTTTTCTCTGTCTTTACCGTTGGAAGAGAGACTAAGGCCATTGCCAGAGCTTTGGTTGTGCTCCGATGATGATGTCGTCGGAGACCGTGCCAGGGCAGGCGTATAGCCCCTATTGTCGGCCATCCTAAGGTACTTTTATCTAGTTCATGACAAGGCCGTCCTTTCCCTGTTTTGCCAAAGTAAAGAAGAAGAAGAAGAAGAAGAAGAGAAGAAGAAGAAAAGAAAAAGAAAAGAAGAAAAAGAAGAAGGAAAAAAATAAGGAAAGAAAGCAAAAAAAGATTGGCTCACTTTGTTCAAGCTCTACCATCAACCATCAATCTGATTATACCTTCCCCGATGGCCGCCGACCTTGGCTTTCGACCACCATCTCTTGGCACTCAAAGTGCTTTTTCTCTCCTGCATATTTTTCCTTAGTATGGCTATATATATTCTTAGTATGGCTATAATTTGAATCAGCCAATAAAAGTTATACATTGGATCCATCGATTTATAATCTGAGAAATTAGTTTTAACAATGAGCCATCGGGAATTGGAATCATAATATTTATTATCTAGCACTTTGTACGCTATATGTCTGACTCATGCTCTAGGTTATAAATGTTGGGCTTTGAAAAGTAAAAAAAATGTTATTCTCTGAGTTTTGATTTGCTCAATTGATGATATATTGTAAAAATTATATTTAGTTTGCTATTTGTTAGCGTGCTTAGACCCCACCTTTAAAATATTATATTGCATATTGGGATGGTATAGCTCATTATTGTTTCTTTTCTATACTTACATCCTGAATGATGATTGTTTATGCAATACCCTGTTCTAAAATCATCAAGCCCATCCATGTTTGGCCCATCAGGCCCACAGCAAAAAAAAAAAAAAAAACGATGAAGAAGACTCCCAACGGGAGTCTTCTGCCACCGATCTCACCGGAGAGGAGAAGTCGAATCCGGGAAGGATTCGGCCTCCCCTCCGCCCTATAAAAACCCCCTCTCCTCTCCTCTAAGGCTGGCCACGACAAACACTGACGAACGCCGGCGACTTTCTTCTCTTTTCTCCGTTGAAGCCGCGGCCTCCTGTTCGTCGAAAATCAGAGGCCGGAGACGCCTCCGGAGCTCAGGTAAGGCTCCGACCTTTCTTCCTCTCCCTCTTCCCTTTTTTCTCTGGCTCCAGACCTCACTGCCGGCAGCCAACTTTGCCGGCAATCAAGAAGAAAATGAATCCCTGTTTTTCCCCTGTTCAGTCAAGCCCTCTCTTCCTCGTTTCCGGCCACCGGCGCCGCTGCCCATGGTTCCACACCTCTGTAGCATGACCTCCACCTCCCTAATTTTCATCCCCGGATGCCTTGGCCGCCGGCGACGGGCCAATGACCGGAAAACAAAAGAAAAAGGGGCTGGTCCCCTGTTTTTCCTATTTTTCTAAGTTTTCTTGCCGGCCGAACCTTACTGCCGGCCATCCCTTGCTCTGTCGCCGTCGACCAGATGCCGCCAATTGCTGCCAGACCTCCGGCCATGCCGCCGCCCCTCGCCAGAGCCCAAGCCACCAAGCTCCTCCCGCTGGTCCTCCCTTGTTCGGCCAAAGAAGAGAGAAAAAAAAAAAAAAAAAGAAGAGGAGGAAAAAAAGAAAAAAAAGGGGAAAAAAAAAAGGAGAGAATTTTCTCTCTCCTCTCTCCCCTTTTTTTCCCTCTCTTCTCTTTCTTTTTCTCTCTCTAAAATTTCTCTCTACTTTCTCTATCTAAAAATTTCTCTCTCTAAAAATTTTCTTTCTCTAAGAAAGATCTATAAATCTTGTATCGGGCCATCCTCATTTAGGGATCCATGTTGATCTCAGTGGGATGATTCTGAATCGATTTAGTATCCGGATAGTCTACCAGACTGGTTATCCAGTCAACTACTTTCTTTTAATATTTAATTTTATTGAATATATGAAATAAAAATTGATAATGATTTAATATTTTAAATAGGATTATCTGATTCATTTAAAGAAGACTAAAGATCTAGGACGATCAAGGTAAGTGGATCTTATGCTCTTTATTTATTTTTAAATAATCATATTTTTCATGCAAAAAACTGTTGTTGATGAAATCATATTTTTCATAAAATAAAAATCAGCATATGTGATATGAAAAAGTATGTTTTATTATGAGCATTGATTCCATGAATGTGTTTTATGAAAATAGCATAATTATAAAGCATGAATTTTATTATTTTTTCACCTATGTATATGTATGTTTAAAAACAAAAAATAAAGATTTCAAAGGCTCTCAGATAGCTATGAATAAATTTCTTCGGGAAGATCCACATCCGGAGCTAGCATCCATAAGATCATAGGCCCTGCCAGCAGGTATAAAGTTGACATGCGAAATATGAACTTATCGATTAAGAACATTGGCCCTGTCACGGATATAAAGTGACCATAGCATAAATATCTATGAGCAATAGGTTTGATCATGGATAGACTTAAAGTCTAGTAATAAGTAGATAGATCTCGTTTAGCTAGATCATATTTAATTGAATAAGAATAGATAAGTTTTTTTTTAAAGTTTCGATTGCTAATTTAAAGAAGTTAATTAATGCTAGTATTTTTAGATGACGATGAATCCTACCAATAGAAAGAAAGGAGCAAAAAAAATTACGAGGGGAGATACTAACTAGTCGGCTGAGCATACTCTTAATGCACCAGCCACTCAGGCTGATATTGCTGGAGTATGTCAAGTGGTGGCTCAGCTTATTCAGCAATAACAGTAAATACAAGCTGCTCCTCAACCTGTACCATCTTTAGAGTCATATTATAAGAGGTTTAGAAGGCTTAATCCACCACTATTTAAGGGTGGACTTGACCTTCTAGTTGCAGAGACATGGCTTTGAGAGATGGAAAAGATGCTTGATGCCTTGCAGTATCCTGAGAATGTGAATGTCAGATTAGCCATGCCTATATTAAAAGAGAATGCTGAGTTTTGGTAGACCGTAATAAAAGCTGCCTATGGGAATAATAATGACCGGCCTACTTGGAAGGAGTTCAAAGAGATATTTTATGATCAGTACTTCTCTGGGATAATGAGATTGGTAAAAGAGAATGAGTTTCTGACCTCAAAGCAAAAGGATGATATGACAGTATTGAAATATGCCAACAAATTTAACGAGCTAGGCCGCTTTTGCCTCCAGCTTATGGAGTCCGAAAGGAGCAAAGCTAATAGATTTGAGCAAAGATTAAGATATGAGATTCGGTCTCGATTATCTTCTCACATTTTAAATGATTATAAAGATGCATTAGAACGAGCTTTGAAAATGGAATCCGAGATCAAAAGATTAGAACAGGAGATGAGTAATAAAAAGAGATCGAGACCAATAGAAAATTTAAATGATCAACAAAAAAATTCTTCTAATATTGCAGAGAATAATAAAGAAGCTATGATCTGTAAATATTATGGTAAAAATTATTATGGACCTTCTTATCTCAAAAAGATGGGAGTATACTTTTCATGCGGCAGAATAGGACATATGGCGCGAGATTGTCCTATTAAGAAAAAAGATAGTTCAAAGACTTCCAAGCTAGCAGATCAGAAACAATAAGAAAATGCACGGGTGTTCCCTTTGACCCAACAAGATGCCAGTGCAAGTAATGCATAATAGGGCATATGGCACGAGATTGTCCTATTAAGAAAAAGGATAGTTCAAAGACTTCCAAGCTAGTAGATCAGAAATAACAAAGAAATGCATGGGTGTTTGCTTTGATCCAACAAGATGCCAGTGCATGCAATCAAGTAGTTACAGGTACTATTCTAGTCACCCCATAGATGCTCATATGCTATTTGATTATGAATTTTCTCATTCCTTTAAATCTTCCAAGTAATAATTATATAGAATTGAACAAGGCACTATATGTTATATCTTCTCTTAGAAAAATTATTTTCATCAATATCTTGTTAAAAAAAATTACTTTATTTAGATGAGGAAGTTAAGATTGATGGAACCTGATCTAAGAGTATAGTAAAGATAATATGAAGATTAAAATCTCTATTGGTAAAAAGATTGGGGATATACCAAGTTTCGAGGACGAAACTTTTTTTTAGGAGGGTAGAATATAATACCCTATTCTAAAATCATCAAGCCCACCCATGTTTGGCCCATCAGGCCCATAGCCAAAAAAAAAAAGAAACGATGAAGAAGACTTCCAGACTCCCGTTGGGAGTCTTCTTCCACCGATCTCACCAAAGAGGAGAAGTCGAGTCCGGAAAGGATTCGGCCTCCGGATTCGGCCTCCCCTCCGCCCTATAAAAATCCCCTCTCCTCTCCTCTAAGGCTAGCCACGACAAACACCGATGAACACCGGCAACTTTCTCCTCTTATCTCTGTTGAAGCCGTGGCCACTCATTATTATGTTCGTCGCAAATCAGAGGCCGGAGACACCGTCGGAGCTCAGGTAAGGCTCCGACCTTTCTTCCTCTCCCTTTTCCCTTTTTTCTCTAGCCCCAGACCTCACTGTCGGCCGCCAACTTTGTCGGAAATCAAGAAGAAAATGAATCCCTATTTTTCTCCTGTTCGGTCGAGCCCTCTCTTCCTCATTTTCGACCACCGGTGCCGTAGCCCGTAGTGCCACATCTCTGTAGCATGACCCCCACCTCCCTAACCTTCATCCTCGGAGGCATTGGCCGTCGGTGATTGGCCAATGATCGAAAAACAAAAGAAAAATGGGTGGGTCCCCTATTTTTTTGATTTTTCTAAGTTTTCTCGCCGGCAGAACCTTATCGCCGGCCCTCCCTTGCTCTGTCGCCATCAACCAGATGCCGCCACCTACTGTCGGACCTCCGGCCATGCCGTCACCCCTTGCCAGAGCCCTAGCCACCAAGCTCCTCCCTTTGGTCCTCCCCTGTTCGGCCAAAGAAGAGAGGAAAGAAAAAAGAAAAGAAGAAGAAAAGGAAAAAAAAGAAAAAAAAAGAAGAAAAAGAAAAACAAAGAAAGAGAGGATTTTCTCTCTCCTTTCTCCTCCTCTTTCTCTCTCCTCTCTCCTTCTCTTCTCTTTCTCTTTCTCTCTAGAATTTTTCTCTCTCTTTTCTCTCTCTAAAAAAGATCTATAGATTTTGTATCGGGCCATCTTTTTTTCGTTTAGAGATCTATGTTGATCTCAGTGAGATAATCTTGAATCGATTTAGTGTCCGGATGGTCTATCGGATTGGTCATCCAGTCAACCACTTTCTTTTAATATTTAATTTTATTGAATATATGAAATAAAAATTAATCATGATTTAATATTTTAAATAGGATTATCTGATTCATTTAAGGAAGACTAAAGATTTAGGACGATCGAGGTAAGTGGATCTTATGCTCTTTATTTATTTTTAGATAATCATATTTTTCGTATAAAGAACTATTGTTGATGAAATTATATTTTTTATAAAATAAGGATCAGCATATATGATATGAAAAAGTATGTTTTATTATGAGCATTGATTCCATGAATGTGTTTTATGAAAATAGCATGATTATAAAGCATGAATTTTATTGTTTTTTCATCTATGTATATGTATGTTTTTAGAAAAATATATAAAGATTTCAAAGGCTCTCAGATAGCTATAAATGATTTTTTTCGGGAAGGTCGACATCCGAAGCTAGCATCCATAAGAACACAGGCTCTACCAGTGGGTATAAAGTTGGCATACGAAACATGAACTTATCGATTAAGAACACTAGCCCTGTCATGAGTATAAAGTGATCATAGCATGAATATCTGTGAGCAAGATTTAAAAATGTGACATTGATACATGACAAGAATGATTTACAAAATATGTTTATGAAATATTCATGATTTATGCATGCATGATTGATTTATGAATTATTTTATTATATATTTTATAAAATATTTTATTTTGTATTATCTATTATTTTTTAAATATTGTATTATAATAAAAAACTTATGCTGGATCCGATAAAAAAGTGTAGGTTCTACTTACTGGGTTAGTGTAGCTCATATTTTTTTTTTTTCTTTTACAGAGGAATAAGATTGGGACTGGTGAAGGGAATCTAGGCTTAGGGATCTGCGAAGCAAGCTTGAAAATTTTGTAGTGGATATTTAGTTTATTTTTATGAATTTGTAACTATTATGAATCTTAAGATTTGGATTGATATTTATTTTTGGATTTCGATACTCTGAATCAGTTTTGATTTAATTAAATATTTGAATTAAACTTTATTATTATTTTAATTTATGAGGTATTTATTATTATATTTAAAAAGATGAATGTTGGCTTCGCGTTATCATGAGCTGTACCTCTTGATAGCATAACCGTGTTATATCTCAGATTTGGGGTGTGACAGTTTGGAACCTAAGAGAGTCAAGTATATTAGATTATCTAGGAATATTTGAGTTATCTAAACTTCTTGTCCCGTATAGTTTAGCTTAGTTTAATTTAGTTTTAGATATTTTATTTTTTTGATTTGAAATTATAATTCGTGAAACATCGTGACTCTTATAACTTTAGGATATTTGTTTGTAAGAGTGATCTCATAGGATATTTATTAACTTGATTCTTTTGAGGAGGATTGAAGAACTATTTTATGTGGTCTAAATTATTATAATTTAATCTAGTCTTATAGTCTTATATGCTTGCATGGTCCATCTTACAGGCGTAAGCCGGTCAATTGCTTTTGCATTCGGGCAGTGACACCCCCCTCTCCCTGCTTCTCTTCCCCACCCCAAGCGTAGAATTAATCATATGGAGACCGTAATAAGAAAAGGTAGCAACGGGCGACGCAAGAGAACCTCCATGGGCAAGATCGAAAAGAAGGAAGCACTCCATATTTGTTTCACCAAGCGCCGCCAGGGGATCTTCAAAAAGGCCGGAGAGCTCGCCGTCCTCTGCGGTGCCCAGATTACCGTCATCACACTCTCTCCTGGTGGGAAGCCCTTCTCCTTCGGCCAACCCTCCACTGATGCCGTCATCGCCCGATACCTTGACCCAGGACGCCACCAGGTCCCAATCCCCATCACTACTTCACTTGAGATCCGACTGAGATATTATCTAAAGTACTGCAAACTGGGGGAGCAGTCCGGCGGTGGGTTATGGTGGTGGGAAGCGCCCATAGATGGGCTCGACCTCGAAGAACTTGTGGTGATGAAAGGTGCAATAGAGGAGCTCTACAAGGCCATCCTGAAGAAGGCCAACCAGCCTACGAGTGCAGGCGAAGCAGTACAAGGCATGCCACAAAAACCATCGCTAGCAATGCTGAATGGTTCTTATCATCTTCCTGTTTCCAGTGTTCCAGGTTCGGATCCAGCGTTCCCAATTTAGATTCAAACTAAAGGAGGTGTTTATCACTGAAGCACCACAATTTTGTTGCCCAAGATGTTCATCTTGGTTAGCGCGGTAGTTATATAGGTACAACCATTGCTTCTGTATCTTGTAAGAAGTCTTGTATTTTTTTTAAGGTGGGGGGAAATTTTGGTGCCCCTCCTCCTATATGATCCAACTGCCATTTGATACCATTCCATACGCTGTTGCACATATTGTGGCATTACAGAATATCCAAGATTCAGATGGCTAAATTTATTTATTAAGTGGTATCTGCTTTGTCTTATTGTATTGAGTTTTTGGTTTACTTGGAACCTATTCTTTAGTCGTCCAAAAAACTAATATTTTTTTGGTAGAAACTAATATTTAAAAAGGATACTATTGTCAAATTTAAATTTCCCTGATGGAGTTCCTGTCTATTGTCTCAAAAACTTTTGCTATGACTGAATTTGTGGAGGTAAAAGAGCATGAATATAATTTTATGAGCCGAGTATACTAAAATTAGAACTCTTTCATGCATGGTCTTAGGAAATCACTATAGAATCAGATTGTAAATAGGCATAAATGTTGGAACTTCTAATCATATAGTTTCTTGCGATGGGCAGGGCTAGATACTTGGATTAGCACCGCCATGTTTCGGTAGGGTCATATGGACAAAAAGATGAATCATCACAAGGTCTAATTCTTGTTGAACATTCTTCTAGTCTTTCCCATGTCATTAGACGTCATAAATGGAGTCAGCCCATGAAGAACTACCAAAGTAGAGGAAACTTTTCAATCGCTGCAAAACAAGATCGAGCATGTTTCCAGTTTGAAGAGAAACTAATTTAACTCATCTCCCAAAAAAGCTCACAAAGAAGAAATCTTAGGTTGACTATGAAACATTTTATCTGGCAACTTATGCTTTAGAATATTGAGCAACTTTAGAATAGTCTTACAAGATTCCATCGGAGTTGTTATAAAGTAATCCAATCAGAGTTGAACATCTTTTTAGTTTAGTCGAACAATTTTCATGGGGAGTCCATTCCATTATGTGGTTCCCAATGATTTACCTTTTATATTTTGTCTTTAGAGGTACAGACATTGTTCCAGGTTTATTTTTGGCTTGGCACAGGGTGGAGAAGACAATAGGAACTTGCTTTCGCTCAATCCAGATTTTTTAAGTTTATTGCAAGATAAAAATTATTTGATATTGTAATAACTTATTAATTTTAGTAATTGCTTGCATGTGAGTATGCCTATACATAGACATATACATATAGACATATGTATTTTTGTATATTTGCATGGATGTATAGATTGGGTCATCCAGGGTCATGGTTACCCCACTCCTTAACCCTGCCTAGTTAACTTCCTAATAATTTGGAACATCAAAATAAATCTAATTATATTTTCAGCTCTAACCAAAATGATCCAATCAAGAAGAAAGAAAATTTTCATCAATCCATTCAACTCGAATCTTATAAAGGAAAATTAGCAGAATAGAGAGAATTGTGAAAATATCTATTAGATCTCATTTTTTATTATCGATTGAAATTGAGGTACATATTCTCTATTTACAATAGCTAGATCTGTCCTTATACACTTCAGATTGGATTTCTTTATTTTATTCTCGTACGGCTCTTTATCTAAAATAGATAGATATAGTAAAATTAATCTAAAAAAAATCAAAAATCTTCAAGAGGTAGATTTTGAAGTCTATATTGGCTTTACCTGCTACCGCTTCACTAATTTTTTCTTAGATTGAAAGTCACATTCGGTCAAAATCTTATTTGAAAAGAAAATTTTTGGTTTGATCAGCTTATTTCGAACCATAAATGATGAAATTTGGGCCTAATCATAAGGAGAGGTGTCACTATATAGATCTCAAGAAACTGTCAGAATGGAAAAAAAAATCATCGAAACCAGACGTCTTATAACTAGGTTATGATCTTCAAAAGTTTGACTTGCGACTTGATTTTCTGATGCGGTAGATCTTGCTTTTTAATCCTATCCAGTATACTTATAGTAGCCAAAGTGATTCATATTTTATTCAGTTAATCTTGAATCACAAAATAATTAAAAATGATAATTTAACTTTTTTTTTTAAAATAGGCCCAAACTCATGTGCAGTATTTGCAAGTTTGAGTCAGTGAGCTGGAAACAAAACAAAACAAAACTTATTTATTTGTTTGCTTTGGGCATAAAATGAAATTGAGTTGGTTTTGATTCTGACGTCCTTAGTATTTATGTTTGTTCATTTTTAGATTTTTGGATTAGATAATATATAATACATTAATTATATATAGTTGTTTATTATATAAACATAACAAATTATTACTTGTTCATTTATAGTTTTAATGGATTATTATTTTGGAATAAGATATTGATTTTTTATTGATACAGTACAAGTCCACTAGTAGGATTTTGATTAATTACATCATTGCCAAGTTTTGTAAAAGCTAACCAATCCAAAGATTTTTGACAGTCTTTTTTTTAGATTTTCTATCGGGGATAATATCATGTTTTATTATAGTTGAATAATTCTAGCATATTTATTTATTATGATTTCTGTTTCAAATAAAATTTTGTGCCTACAAATTTATCTTGATCTAAAATTATTAAATGAAATATTAGATTTCTCGTTATATCTTTTTGTGATGCGGCTAAAGAACGAGCATCTGATTTTATTCTTCTTATGGTAGTTATTTTAAATACAATTTTATCTCAAGTTTCTTTATTTGATCTAAAAGATGATTGTCTCATTGAAGTCACCGAGATGCCAAAAGTGCCCTCCTTGGGTGCTTATGCTATTTTTCACCATCTCATGTTTTTTGGTTGATTTAAAAGAGATTTCCCATAAGAACACCCCTTCCTTCTCATAGGATTTTTCACTCTAAAAGATGACCATCCGGTTGAGATTGCCTCATGCTAAGATCACCTTTCTTGGGTGCCCATAACAAAAAAAATTGCCCGTTTATCTACTTGCAAGGAATCATGACAAAAAAATCACCTTACTAAGGACATTCATATGCCCTAGTTTCTTAGGTTTTAGGCATTTTAAGAGATCCATTCTAGAAAAATTCCTGCACCCACTTTCTTTCTACAAAAGCCGCATATCTTGCTGCGAGAAAAAGTCTTAAAAAAGGCTATCCTTCCCTAATACATCTTCAACTAGGAGGAGATCTCTTTTCCATCTCCTTTGAATCCCGTTTTCAATCGAGAGAGATGAAGTTCTCCACCATAACCATTGAGAATTTCAAGATTTCGTTAGAAGATCAATTGCTTGATAGATAAAGATCAATTAGTACTCCTTTTTGAACTTTAATATTTTTTTCTTTATAAAAAATTTCTTTTTGATGTTTTGAATCTTATAAAAGTTTTCTTTATAGGAGCAAGAGAGTGCAACGCTGCTGGTCTCTGTAAAATTTTCTATTCATTCTAAGTACAATATCTATCTTTAGCGTAAGGTGGTAGGCCTTTTTTGTACATAAGAATTTAGTTGTATCTCTTATACAAATGACGCGGGGCTGGCTATTCATCTTGCATATGCTTTTATATATCTTGTTCATACTGGTCCGACTGAAGTAATGAGTGAAACTAATTCAATCATGCTGGCTAAAATTGGATAGCAGTTTTTCTAATCCTTTCATTTAAAACAAAAAAAAAAAAAAAAGAAAGGTGCTTCAAACATTTGTTTTCTTGACTACTTTGTGTCTATTGATTATATAACAACAGAATGTTTGATAGCATTTCTACCTTTTTTTTTTTTTTTTCCCTAATCCTTCCCATTCATGGAATGTTTGAATGTTCTGTCCACCGTTGTAGTAATTCCCTTTGTGTTCTATATCCGACTCTTCCTAACCACTGTAAATTGTTACTTCCTTTAATAAAAGATAGGTGGCTATCTCATCTAGCCTCCTTTTCATCAAAAAAAAAAAGAAGAAAAAACAGATTATGTAATAGCAGAATAATAGATTGGACCAACTGGTAACATGCAAACATATAGAAATGTGGCTGCCAAAAGTTCAACTAGTTTATATGCTTATACCCTATTATATATGTTAAATACCATGTTCTCAGATAGAGAGCATGAAAAGTTTTTGGATTTTAAAATGTCATGTTTTCTGATGCAACTCTTTTTTCTAAAAACTAAAGCTATGACAGAGCCATATTTCAAAAATTATTAATTATGTATTATGGACACAATTAATGATCTCTGATCCTTCATCTTTGTTGGATCTTATTGCTGCAGGTTTCCGGCTTGGGTCGGATTGACTGGAGTTGAGCGGCGATCAGCAAGAAGTTAGCGATCAAATTTATAAAATAAGTTTCTAATCGGAGTTGGTTTCAGCGGAGACCCTCTAATGCTCAAGTCAAAAATTTACAGAACAGATGAAAAGAGATATACGAAAGAGAAAAAATTACGTGTCTTGGAGGTCCCTTGATTTTCTCTATTTATAGATCAAAATGAGAGCCGTAAAAAAAAAAAAAGTTGGAGGCCATCTCGACTCCTTTGAATGTGTCGTTCTGAGATTTTCGGCTTGATTTTTCAGGATTAGACAGTTGTGATTGGCTTATCCAGCTTTTGGCCAACTGCTCCCAGTGGTTGCGTGATTTGAAAAGAGTGTGTGGGAGTCTGCTGTCAATCTTTCCGAATATAACGATCAAAGCGGAAGTCAGAGGAAGTGTGGATCGACGGCTTGCCACGCATATTATTAGAGATGAGGATAAACAGCAGGTGCACAGGTCGACAGCCATCATGAGGATCAATGTTTGAAGCCTGGATCAGTGTCCAATGCATGAAGGATGTTGACGATAAGAATCAATGGTTGATGCGCAAATCGGCGACCGATGTACGGATCCATGGCCGACCCTTGGGTCGCCATGACCAAGGTTTTCAGTGTCTTCGATTCGGGCATCAAATTTTCTTCCCTCAACTGCCAACCAGCCGGCTTCAACGACTTGGCCTACCATCTTTTCTTCAGTATCAGCAATCTTTTCTTGGGCCGCCTAGTGTTTTTTCTTTTTTTACGTGGTCTCAGCCACTGCTTTTATTGCCTTGGCCACCGCTTTTGACACCTCGGTCACTGCTTGTGCTGCCTTAATTTTTTTCTCAACTTAGATGGCTGTCGCATGGCATAGTCAAATGGACTGATATCATATTCCCAGAAGGCGCATTTATGAGCATATTTCCAAAGATGCGTGTGATGCTTCAAATCTGATCAAATCTTTAATAATTGCTATCTGACGTCTCTTCACAAATCTTATCAACTTCCTGATGCGATGATTTAGCTTGTCCAAAAGTTGTAGATGTGCCATTTTGCCTAAGGGACGAAGAGGCGACACTTGTCTTCGATGAACTTAATCTAATCATACTCCCTATGCCCGATCCTATTCTGATTAGAACTTGCGAGTAGAGAGAATATGTTATGGGAAGAAAATTTGGTGTCCAAATTGAAAACACTAGCAAACATTGGTCACGGCCCACTCAAGAGTCGGCCATGGATCTGTGCATTGGTTGCTGACCTGCACATCGACCATCGACCTTTATCATCAACATCCTCCATGTATCGGACATCAATCCAGGCTTCAGACATTGATCTTCACCATGGCTCCCGATCCGTGCATTTGCTGCCGACCCCCATCTTTAGCAGTACGCATGGCAAGCTGCCGAATCACACTCCCTTCAACTCTTATTTTGACCATCATATTCGAAAAGGTTGAAAGGAGACTCCCATGCACTCTCTTCAAATCATGCACTCTCTTCAAATCATGCAATCGCTAGGAGCAATTGGCCAAGGTTAGGATAAGGCAACCATAACTGTCTAATCTCGAAAAATCAAATTGAAAATCTCAGAACGACGTATTTGAAGAAGTCGGAATGGCTTCTAATTTTTTTCTTTTACGGTTCCCATCTCGATCTATAAATAGAGATAATTAAGGGACCTCCAAGGTATATATAATTTTTTTCTCTCGTTTGCTCCTTCTCATCTGTTCTATAAATTTCTGACTTGAATGTCAGAGGATCCTGTTGAAGCCAACCTCGATCAAAGACTTATTTTACAGGCTTGATCATCAATTTCTTGCTGATCACCATCCAACTTCCGCCAATTCAGCCTAAGTCAGAAATTTACAGCAACAAATCTCATGATAAAAGAGGCCGTCAACCTGAAACTGTTGAGACAAGCTTTATATACATCAAATAGAGAGAGTGAAGACATCTTGCCTTTTAAACTATTTATCATTTTTTAAGAGGCTGATTTGTTGATTTAGGTCCAGCAAAATTAGATGCACATATATGCATTCCAAATCCCAGAACAAGCGGTATGTAAAGGTACAATAATAATTTTAAAGACAATTATCATTTTGTTTAGTAAAATATTTTGGTGCCGATTGACCATTTTGTTGTAGTGTTATTGCTTCATTTGACTATGAGGACATGTTTCTCTCTCTCCCTCTGCCAATAACTGATCATTGCCCCGGATAGGTAGTGTTTTCCTAGTTCTTCCTCTTTTGGACCAAGCATTGGCCGTATTCTTTCACATGTAGTTCCAGTATCAAGATTAACAAGCACAACAACTAGGATTCCTATCATAGTGCATAAAATAGTTACAATGGTCGGATGTAGACGCCCTGTATCACTGTGTTCTATACAGTTGCACCCCATTATATTGCCTCAAAATTGCTTGTTCAATGGCAACATTAGCATAAAATAGTGTATCATTTTTTGCCCGTGTTTAATATATACATGCGTTAGAGATTTTCAAACATACGATTTCTTCCTCCTACCAAGTTTTAAAGGAGTAGATCAAACTCATCAATGTAGATCTTGAATTTGAATGGCCTACAATGGGTTCTAGAATTGTCAAATCCTTGCCAACGATTTAATATTTAGTCTGCATCTGTGCTGCGCAATTCTGTGATCTTACTTTACACCTGTCAATCATTCAATTGTTGTTAATAAGAGTGTCCACTAAATTGGCCTTATGGCTATAAATGGAACTTACTCTAAAAGGGAACAACAAGACTTGACCCTCTTGTACCTCTCAATATGTGTTTGATTTGAACTTAAAACCAAAAAGATGAGGTTGGTCATACTTGAGAGGATCGAATCGTGCAAGGAAACCTCAAGAGAAAAAGGAAGAGGCCGTAGGAGATACGTGACTATATCCTTCTTTCTTTCTCCCTTTTCTTTTATTTTACTGTTGTTATCTTAAAAATAGATCATGGGACTCGGGTTGTATATGGCACATTGAGGACTTGATCACCATATGCTTTTGCTAAGTTTGATCAGTAAAACTATATTTTCTGTACATATATGATAATTATTGTAACAATTCAGGATCTCATTCAAACAGATTAGTCAGAAGATATTATTTAGATTCTGTCCCTGTTTAAATATGCAAGATCTTCTCAGTGAATAACTGATATAGGATTAAATACACGCTCACAAAGATCCTCATATACTCTTCTCATTTAAGTCCTGACGTTCTTGCTAGACTAAAGATCTAGATCCATACATCCATACATAAACATCACGATTGGCTTGTGGTTAGCCTCAATAAACTCATACTGCAGTATCCTTTAATTCACATAGATTATGGGTTGGGTTAGTCTGATACTATTTGTAACAATTTATGATCTCACTCAAATAGATTAGTTGGAAGGTATTATTTGGATTTCTTAGTCCTGTATGAATATTTAAGATCTTTTCAGTGAATAACTAATGTGAAACTAAAAATACCTCCATATGGATCCTTACAGTCATGTGGTTGCTTGTACCGAGCTACATCGCCAATCATCCATGATCCTATGGCCAAACTGGGCTTCACCTTATTATTCCTTGGAAATGATGCTTGTTATATGGCACTGCCCGATTCATACCAACCAACCGTGCATGCGTAAAAGCAACCTTCAATAATGTGCCAACAAGTTGCATGGTCACTCGAACCATTACACTTAAACCGTTTCATTGCTTGCGAACATCTCTTGCAGATTTTTCCAAATTATTGTTGTCTCCAATTAAATTGAAGCAACAATTTTTATTTATGCTGATTATATGATTAGCTACCATAATATTGATTCAATGGCACATATAAGGTGGACATGTCACTCTAAAAAGCTAATTGCTGATCAATTGAATCATACAAATTTGATAGTACTGGCTACTTTCAACATACATAAAATTTTGTTCGCGCAATATTTGACCAGTAACTTTGAGCATCCGAAAGAAGCACAAATAAAATTCTATTTTCCAAATATTTTAGCTTGATCAAATGGTTGATCTGGAAGTCATGGGGCCTTTGCAATTTGGACTTTAAATCTGAGTCTTGGTGCATCTGTGAATGCTTGATGGATTCCTTTACCATGGCACCACTTTTAAAAGCCTAATGGCAATCCTTAACAAGACTTTGAAAAGGATCTGTCAAACTTCTTTTTCTGAATTATTTTATCTATTGAATGGGGAAACCTTCATTTGATTTCTATTGTTTCCCAAGCCACCGAAGGCGTGCAATTACAAATTGCATACCTGCAAGGATTGGTCGGACAAGACCAGTTTTGAACTAAAGTACGCAGGTACTACCCACTTCCATTTAAAAATTAAAAATTAAAGAATAAAAAGATAATTTTAGAACAAAAGACTGCGATCATAATCTTCTGCTAGCGCAATGGCTACTGTAGATGGCCATCTTTTAGCTGTTGAGATTGCTTGTAAAGATCATTAGAATTGCGAAACCACCGGCAACAGCTTTTTCATTTTTTTTATTTTCTCCTTTTCCAGCGCTGAACCATTACCAATCCTCAACCCTTCGTAGCCTTCCTCTCTCCTTTCATCTTCCTTTCTGATGGTTGCTATGCCACCATAGCCAAGCGCTACCATCTTGGCATGGCCAAAAGCTCTTATTATCCCACTCTTCTTCCTACTGAAAACCACCATTTACGATTGAGATCCGCTGCCTTCACCACTTGCTAGTGAGCACCTCATCTTTTTCATGGCTCCTTTGGCTAAGAGAGTTGCCATCGAGGAAACTAGGGTTGCTATCTCTTTCTCCCTTGCTCTATTTTCTCTATGCATGCAGCTAGGGCACTTGCAAGGCAGAGGATGCAACCATCTCTCCAAGAGCCTAGGCCACCCTACCCCTCTTACTCTCTTTCTTTGATTTTCAGCCAATCCGAATCTTTTTTGGTTGGCCTTGTTATTTTAATCGTTTTCTATTCTTGCCGGTCGCTACCATGATGGCCGCCATCTCTTCTGGCTCTCTAGCCTCATCATCATCCCCCGACAAAGTTGCCATGAACCACCCCTAGCCTCTCTTCTTGCCTCTCTTCCTCTTTCTTATGTAGCTCCTTCCTTTTCTTCTATTTCTTCTTCTTTTTTTCTATCTATATTTCACATAATCCTTGTTCATGAATTAGATCAATATAATCTCTCGACTGAACCTAGACCAAGTATCTCTCTCCTTCTATTGGTTGGTTAACCTAAACCAAATAGATTAGGTCCTTAATTGGATTCAAATTGTGTCTCTCTATCCTTCCCCTCTTGGTCAACGTAGAATAAGTCCAATTTCCTCCATTTTGTTTAATTAATTACTTTTAGTTACCAATTAGATTTAATCCCAATTCTTAATCTAATCAGGTGGAAGCCAAGATTCTTAATAGTTAAGGGGTGTGATTAAAATCAGCCCCTTCATATTCTGGTAATCATGAAACTCCTTCGGTGTTAGGTTGTAATTAATGATCAGATGTAAGAGATGATCGAGACCTTTAGATATTAGGCTAGGTTTAGTGGTGTAAATGTAGATTGGAACCTAACCCTAGAGTAAAGTCACCGGTTCACAAATCTAGGAGCATCACTTATGTTAAAAAAACACCATGTTGTGGAGCCTAAGAAGGCCACGCAACTCAATGGGACAATATATGATAATATCCAACAAAATCTAATTAGCCACTAAAATTATTTTAGGTTTTTGGCAATTAATCCTCTTATTGGGTGAATTTGAGATATTTTAAAGAAAAATGGTAAGCTACCTTTACCCACAATATTTTATCATGCACACAGTGTGATTTATAATTGTTATTTCCAATTTAAATTGTGGACTTAACTATGCATATCTTATGTATTGTATATGCCCTACATAAACATGATTTTTAAAAAATATTGACTCAAGTACTACAAGAATTACTTCAGCATGAATTGAATTTTATTACATTGGTAAATATATTGGTTTAAGTATATTGCACTTTGCTTTAGCGATGATCACATGAGTTGAGGATCTGATCTTTTTTCAAACCTCAAATTGGGCGATCATTAGCACATATCAATCAATGGTGTGCTAACTAGTTTTTTTCAGATCTAAGCAATCAAGACTGAAAACTAACATATGCAAGATGAAATTATATTTTTCTATATGATTTAAAAGTTAATTTTTTTGTAGACTTTCGGTGAGTCGATCACTTGTTCATGCCTATGGATAGCATGTTGCAGTCAAGATTTAGTTTCTTCGAAGTTTGTCATGGACTGATCATACTTGTAGTTGTAAGGAGTAAGAGAGTGAGAGCGAATGATCCAACTATATTGATTTAGGAATTTATTTTAATCAAATGCATTGGATATTTTGAAATCTATATTTATAGATATACTCAATATTATCCGTTCATTCGCATGCTTTTACTTATAATTAAAAATCTTGTACCCTGAAAAATTATATGTTTTATATAATATGCCTCATCCAATTAGAAGTCCAGGTAACTTATTATTATTAGAGATACCCAAGTGCCCATCGGTGGGCAGGACCCGAGTCCAACCGGAAGGGACGGCCAGGCCAGCGGAGAAATCCACCGCCTGTCACCCACTCCCCCAGCACTCGCCACGTGATCCTGGGGACTCCCCACGTGATCCTGGGGTCTCACCACCCACTCGGTGCTCCCCGATCCAGCCCTCGGCACGTGTAGCTGGCCCTCCATAAGACGGCCCCTTATAGCTCAGCCACCGACCGGGCACGTGGCGACCTCTATATGGATGATACAGCACACGCGTCGTTAAAGTAATAGCACAAATCGGTATTCCCTGAGGAGGGTCGAATGATACTCTCGGCACTTGGACACAGGTGGACCTCGAACGGACCCCACACGGAAGCCGATCTCAGCCACCCAAGCAGTCTGACAGTTCTCATGGATGGGCCCAAGCTTTTATCCACCAAATGACGATCAGACGGTTATGAAAACAAGGGCACCATCGTAATTCCAGCCAGCTTCCGGACGACCACAAAGTGCTGGACTCGGACTGCGACATGATGCGAAAATGGGACAGCATATGCATGATATCAGCCCGCTTTTCATTTCGTGTCCACGAATACTTACGCAACATCTATCGTCAACAGAGAAGCTCTCACCAACCACATCCTTCCTGTTGAACCCACATTTACACCCTCACATCCTTGTCTTTGAACCTATGGTTGCACCCCCTCAATAATATGTGGGGCTCACGAAGGCGTATAAATTATGGAGACGAAAGAAGGTGGATGTTAAACACATAATGATTAAACCAGTGGGTCCCGGAAGGATTGAGCAAATAGTAGAGTGGCACGTGGAGATCAAATGGGCTGGAAACCGCTTCGATCATTTCCGCTCCGTATGGCGTCGGTTTCCCGGGCTGAGCTGTAAGGCAAGGACAAAGAGGACCGAGACGTGTCGCCACCTCCCTTCCGAAGGCCAACGGATCCCGCCCGCTCTCAACTCCGCCTGCATAAAACGCGCCCATCCCCGTTCCGGATGGTTCCAAGAATCTCAAATTGTCGGCAGAAAAACCACCATTCGTTTCTTTTCACGGGGGGATAAAGAGGTCGAGTGGGCGCTCGGGTGGCGAAGGAAGGGAGGCGGCGGAATCGGGGGAGGGGATCATGAGGAAAACGGGGTCGGACGGGGGATCGGCGGCTGGGGAGGAGGAGGCGGGAAGGGAGGTGGAGTGGGAGATGAGGCCCGGGGGAATGCTGGTCCAGAAGCGGCGGGTGGATCCCGGGGCGGCGGCGGCGTCGGAGGTGCGGGTTCGGATCTCGTATGGCGCCGCCAAGTACGAGGTCTCCGTCAGCTCCCTCGCCACCTTCGGTAAGCCCACAACACCCACTCTCGCCGGCTTAGCACTCCTTCCGCGGCGGCCTTCTCTAATGGGGCAAACCCTAGCGAATTAATTACGGCAGTTCGTTTCTTCTGGTTGTCTTCTCTGATGAATTGCCAGAATTACCCACGGTTTTCTTGACAATTCTCATCGAGACTGCTGGTTTCCAGTTGCTGGGAATTAGTTTGGCTCTTCTAGTTCTAATTTCATACAATGCTGTTTCCTCGTTCTCCGCAAACAGAAATTGAGCGAAAAAGCTCAAGATTTAGGATGCAAATGTCGCACAGCTGGACTGTGAGAGTCGTGCACTAGCATCATTTTTTTTTGTCCGGGGGCTTGGTTGAGTCTTGAGTGACGTGAAGTATTATATCTTATTGATTATTTTTGTCCAAAATGCGTGGTAATTTGTTAACGTTATTCCAGAAATGCTCTTCCCGACCGTAATATTAAGTAGGTCTTGGTTACCCCTTGCTCGTATATTCTTTTGATCCGACGGTCGAAATCGTCCGTAACTGGTGGGGCGTAATGGCGAAGATGTCGGTTCTTGACCGTAGGTAGACCATTTTCTGAAAGTTCTCCTCCACCGACAACGGTTAATTTGGCGGTTTGGTGCGTGAATCTGGTCACCGCGGTCAAGCACCGGGATGCTGAGGTCCAATGATTTTCGCTTTGGTATGCATGCAGGGGAGGTGAAGAAGCTTCTGACGGCGGAGACGGGGTTGCAGCCGGGGGAGCAGAGGCTGATGTACAGAGGGAAAGAGAGGAGAGACGGTGAATACCTGGATCTTTGTGGGGTGAAGAACCTGTCGAAGGTGGTGTTGGTCCAGGATCCGACGAGCCTCGAGAGGAGGTACGTGGAGATGAGGAGGATTGCTGGGATCCAGAGCGCCCAACGTGCCATCTCGGACGTATCTTTCGAGGTCGACAAGTTGGCCGACCAGGTGCGGTGATCTCAACTATGTGATCCCTCGTCAAGTTTTTAGATTACAATTTGTTTATTGGTTTCTAATTTGAATTCATTTATTAATTTAGTTCACTTGATTCTGTGATCTCAATGGGAGGAGCGTATTGAATACTAACACTGTTTAGTTGTGGAAAATGAGACTTCGATTAACTGAGTAAAACTGGAGTAAACTACACTTGTCCTACTTCAACTTGTGGTAAAGTTATCCTGCCTTTCCAGATGAGTTGCCTTATCTTGATTTATCCGGATGAAACAAGAAGAAATAGGCGTTTCAATCCTGTATAATGTTGTTTCTTGCCTCTGGAAAATAGTGGGGTGGAAGACAGCAAAGTTGCAAATGGTTGCTGAGCAGAATAACCTGAAAAGTGGTCACCTCTCTTTATTCTGCTTGAAGTCCAAACAAACAGAGCCTAAATGTTAGAAAATTATTTGAAGTTGGATGTGACAAGAACCTACCACATGCTATGCACATGGTTTATTATAGAGAGGAGAGCATGTGATGGATAGCTGTGATTCCATAAATGATGATTGTTTGGGATATTTGAAGATTGAAGTTTAACTTCCTACTCAAGTCTATGCCCTTCTTTTTGTCCCCAATCTTACTTAGGAGGTAGGACACCACATAGTCAGTTATAAAGTTTCAGCCACATTGAGCATATGTGTTATATAAATTGGAGATAGAGATGAAGATAGTATAATATCTGACGTGTTAGGTGATGCTAATTAATATTTTTGATCTGACTAAGTAACCAACTCAAGATTGATGAAAAACAGGGAGAAACTATGGTGTTTGATGCTTGATTGTTGCATCCATGGTTCGCCGTACCGGGCCGAACCACCCGGTACGGAGCATACCGAGCCGGACCGGTCCCTTACCGGTCCGGTTCGGGCCTGTTTTTCGGAAAACGACCCCGAACCGCACTGAACTGCTCGGTTCGGGCCCATACCGCCCGGAATTGGGCGGTACAGCTCGGTTCGCCGTCGGTTCGGGGTGAACCGAACCGTATCGCTCAGGAGACTATTTCACATGGGGGAGGGGGGAAGGTGGGGGCTTTTTCACGTGGTTGGGGGGATGGAGGGGGGAGAGAAATGGGCGTGGCCCACTTCACATGGGGGGAAGGGCCCGGTGCTTTAATAAGCACCAGGCCTTCGGTGTTCTTTGAGAGTTCTCAGAGAACATCCATGGCCGTGGGCAACTTAATCGTTGAGACCTCCAAAAAATTAGAAAAGAAGGCAAAATTTCGTGAAATTGGAGGAGTGATTTGAGAAGAGGCTGATCTTTGACCGGAGGTAAGATAATCTATTATTTTATTAGTAAATATATTTTTTTTGTTTTTGTTATTAGAAATAGGATAAAAATGAGGTAAAATAAAAATAAGAGAAAATCATGTCAAAATCTTATGATTTTGATATGATTTAATTATATGTGATAGATCTTTAGAAGATCTACATGATGACACCAAAATTGTTAATTTTTGTTAATTATATATTTTTAAAATATTTTTAAATATTTATTTATTTAAAAATTAAAAAAATTTTAAATTTTAGGAAAAAAATTAGAGTTTGGGAATCATGTTTAGAATGATTCAAGCTACTTAAATCTAATTTCAATTTTTTTTTCAAATAATTGAAATTAAAAAATTATTTTTTTAATTATTTAAATTAAAAAAATTAATTATAAAATAAAAAATATATAAAAATAGTGTTATATTTTAGTTAATTTAAAAATATTATTTGAAGCATATAACATATTTATTTTGAATTTATAAATTTTAAAATAATTATTAAAATTATTTTAAAATTATATATAATTATTTTAATTATCATTAAACTATCGTGTTTTGTTATACTTGTATATATTTTAATTATATATATATACTACGGACGATCTTGCACGTGGAGTAGGGTCCATGGATGTATTTGGATCATCCTCGCATTATAGATCCTATTATCCACAACCACCTTCTGATCCATATGCATATGGTGCATCCGAGGTATTATCTTCTAGTGGTTACTATCCTATGCAGCTTGGAGTATCTTACGGATCAGATTTTGCTACTGGCATATTTGGATGGGCTCCTCCACAACCGTACTGTTGCGGCCAATTCCCTCGTCGCCTGGTCGCCGGGAACGAGCGCCTGCAAAAGAAAGTCCACACTGACCGGAGGTGGCTTCGGCGGGGACCCTCCGATGGTCAAGTCAGAGAGGAGACTAGGCAACAGTAAAAGGAAACAAGGAGCTCAGCGAGAGAGGGAGAGCTAGAGAGGAGGGGTTCAGAGGTTTCGAATCGATCTCTTCCAGCACTATTGCCTTCTCCGTTTTATAGTAGAGCGCGGCATGGCGCCGTCATTAATGGCGCAGACAATGGGAGGAGTTGTCAAATCGTCGGAGGCTGTCAGAGTCGTCGTGGGCTGTCAAATCGCCGCGGGTTGTCAGAATCAACCCATGTCCTTGGCAGGACAATGTTTCAGGGTGGTCACACAGCACGTCCTTGACAGGACAGCAGCCCATAGCGGTCGTACGGCATTTGGGAGGGCTGGCCGATCATACATCGGTATTCGGCTGCCGGGACGTCGGGTGATGATCCGGCGGTACCGTCGGCTGGTCTGGTGTCTTACTTAAGTCGGACGTCGGCTGCCACCCTCGACAGTGAGTCGGTAATATGGGTTCGGCCGCTCGGTCGGTCGGGAACAGCATGGGTCGGTTCGGCCGACACACCTTCGGTTTATCCGACACACCTTCGGTCGGATATTGTCGGCAGTCGTCTGTCGGGGTCGTCGGTCGGAGTCGTCCATCGGGGTCGTCGGTCGGTATATCCCAACAGTTGCCCCCTACTCCTGAGTCCGATGTCGTGTTGGCTCGCGTGAACACGTGGGCGACGGCTTCGGACGAAAGGAGTGGTTTTCCGTCTCGTCTTGCCCCGACAATGGCGATCACATCAACGAACGATCCAATATCGGTCGTCCTGACTGTAGGTCGAGCATGCACGTCGGGTCGGAGGTCGGCCAACCTCCAAACGTTGCTCGTCGACACGATCATTCCGCAGAATCTGATAGTCGAGTAGCGTCCAACGTATTCGGATAGGATAACGATGACAAGTCGAATATCCATTGTCCGGCCCTTGGTCGGACGTATGCGTCGGGATGTATGATAAACGGTGGTAAGCCGAATATCCTTCGACCGATCGTGACCAGATCGGTATGTCGCGAATGCGACTGCGGTCGTCTTGGCGTTTTGCTCTTCTTAGTCGAAGCTAAGTTGGCAAGTTAGCCAACCGCATTAGTCGAAGCCCTTTGCCTTCAGAGGTGGGGGCCGTCGTAGATATTCCGTCCCTTCGATCTCCGTCGTAGAATCCGATGTGTCCTCGACGATCGAGACGTAGATTGAGCCGTTGGTTCGGCGATTCGACGATCAGGCCGATGACGGAGTCGTAGATTCGGCGATCGGCAATCGAGCCATGTTGGTCGGGGCCTTTTGCCTTCAGAGGCCGAGGCCGTCGGTTCGGCAATCGGTGATCGAGCCGTTGATTCGATGATCGGTGATCGAGCCATGTTGGTCGGGGCCTTTTGCCTTCAGAGGCTGAGGCCGTCGGTTCGGCGATCGGTGATCGAGTCGTTGATTCGGCGATCGGTGATCGAGCCATGTTGGTCGGGGCCTTTTGCCTTCAGAGGCTCAGGCCGTCGGTTCGACGATCGGTGATCGAGCCGTTGATTCGGTGATCGGTGATCGAGCCATGTTGGTCGGGGCCTTTTGCCTTCAGAGGCCGAGGCCGTCGGTTCGGCGATCGATGATCGAGCCGTTGATTCGGCGATCGACGATCGACCGTGTTGGTCGGGGCCTTTTGCCTTCAGAGGCTGAGGTCGTCGTAGATTCTCCGCTCCTTCGATCTCTATCAGGATCTGCGCACGAGGAGTGGGGAGAGGGGTGTAGGAGTCATACCTGCGATGCGTCGGTCTCGGACTCCGTCATCGGGGCAAGACCCGTCTATCGGTGGAGGGCCTGCTGGGTTCAGCATGGGCCCGACCTTTCTTCCGTTTTTTCTTTCGGCCCGTGCCTTAAGTCAGGCGCCGGTCGGAAGCTCTTTCGTTCGCGCGCATGTACTTGTATGCGTGCTCCAGCAGTTCGGCGTATGTCCGGGGGAGGGTCTTGTCCAAGGAGTATGTGAAACGGGATCCCCTTAGCCCCCTCTTCATGGCCGAGATAGCCATGTCTTCGTTGAGGTCCCGAACCTCAAGCGTGGCCGCGTTGAATCGCGCCACGAAGTGTCGGAGCATCTCGTTTTTTCCTTGTTTGAGGGAGAAAAGGCTGTCCGATATTCGCGGCGGCTTTCGGCTGGTGTTGAAGTGGGCCACGAAGAAGTGCTCAAACTGCCCGAAGGAGTGGATACTTCCCGATCGAAGACCGGAGTATCAGGCCCTGGCAGCTTTGCGGAGCGTGGTGGGGAAGTCGATGCAAAGGAGAGCGTCGGTTGCCCCTTGGATCGTCATGAGAGCTTTGTAGCTCTCCAGGTGGTCGATTGGGTCGGTGGAGCCGTCGTAAAGCTCCACATGCGGCATCTTGAACCGACTGGGGATCGGTTCGTCAAGGATGAGTCGGGAGAGAGGTTGGGCGGTCTGGAAGTCAACGTCGTTCGAGGACTTCTGCCCGTCCACCTGCAACTGGACAAGCCGACGGTCGATTTCCTCGAACCTGCGTTCGTAGTCGTTGGCCCGTCGGTGCTGAGAGACCCCAGGGGTGGAGTCTCCCGACGAATCCGAGAGGGAAGCAGACGGTGTTCGCGGCCGCTTCTCCTTCCTCGCTCGCTCCAGCTGGGAAGGAGATGGTCGTCGAGACTGACGGTTGTCACGCCGCGGACGCCCCTCCTCTCGGTGGGAGCACTGTGACAGGTGCTCCGGAGGGGGCGACGGAGATCGGTGCGGTCGTCGGCGGCTGCTCCTGGAGGGCATCGGGCGCACCGCCGGTTGCTCGACCGGTGAAGGCGGCTGTCGGACCAGTTGCTGTTGAAGGCTTTTGACCGCGTCTGTCAGCACGGTCATCTGCCGCACGATCACCGCGATTTGTGCCTCTGTGGTCACCGTGGGATGCGGAGAGCTAGGTTCCGCCATGGAGGGTGGAGGAGAGGCCTCTTCCCGGCGGGAAGAGCGCCTCGCCGATCCAGTGACCCTCGACCGCTGAGCTCTCATTCTTGTCATCTTAGGAGATGCTTCGAGTTCCGCGGGGGTTACAATCCCTGGTGCTATCGATCCCCCTACCTGGCGCGCCAATCTGTTGCGGCCAATCCCCTCGTCGCCTGGTCGCCGGGAACGAGCGCCTGCAAAAGAAAGTCCACACTGATCGGAAGTGGCTCCGGCGGGGACCCTCCGACGGTCAAGTCAGAGAGGAGACTAGGCAACAGTAAAAGGAAACAAGGAGCTCAGCGAGAGAGGGAGAGCTAGAGAGGAGGGGTTCAGAGGTTTCGAATCGACCTCTTCCAGCACTGTTGCCTTCCCCGTTTTATAGTAGAGCGCGGCATGGCGCCGTCATTAATGGCGCAGACAATGGGAGGAGTTGTCAAATCGCCGGAGGCTGTCAGAGTCGCCGTGGGCTGTCAAATCGCCGCGGGTTGTCAGAATCAACCCATGTCCTTGGCAGGACAATGTTTCAGGGTGGTCACACAGCACGTCCTTGACAGGACAGCAGCCCATAGCGGTCGTACGGCATTTGAGAGGGCTGGCCGATCATACATCGGTATTCGGCTGCCGGGACGTCGGGTGATGATCCGGCGGCACCGTCGGCTGGTCTGGTGTCTTGCTTAAGTCGGACGTCGGCTGCCACCCCCGACAGTGAGTCGGTAATATGGGTTCGGCCGCTCGGTCGGTCGGGAATAGCATGGGTCGGTTCGGCCGACACACCTTCGGTTTATCCGACACACCTTCGGTCGGATATTGTCGGCAGCCGTCTGTCGGGGTCGTCGGTCGGAGTCGTCCGTCGGGGTCGTCGGTCGGTATATCCCAACAGTTGCTCCCCCACTCCTGAGTCCGATGTCGTGTTGGCTCGCGTGAACACGTGGGCGACGGCTTCGGACGAAAGGAGTGATTTTCTGTCTCGTCTTGCCCCGACAATGGCGATCACATCAACGAACGATCCAATATCGGTCGTCCTGACTGTAGGTCGAGCATGCACGTTGGGTCGGAGGTCGGCCAACCTCCGAACGTTGCTCGTCGACACGATCATTCCGCAGAATCTGATAGTCGAGTAGCGTCCGACGTATTCGGATAGGATAATGATGGCAAGTCGAATATCCATTGTCCGGTCCTTGGTCGGACGTATGCGTCGGGATGTATGATAAACGGTGGCAAGCCGAATATCCTTCGATCGGTCGTGACCAGATCGGTATGTCGCGAATGCGACTGCGGTCGTCTTGGCATTTTGCCCTTCTTAGTTGAAGCTAAGTCGGCAAGTTAGCCAGCCGCATTAGTCGAAGCCCTTTGCCTTCAGAGGTGGGGGCCGTCGTAGATATTCCGTCCCTTCGATCTCCGTCGTAGAATCCGATGTGTCCTCGACGATCGAGACGTAACGTAGATTGAGCCGTTGGTTCGGTGATTCGACGATCAGGCCGACGACGGAGTCGTAGATTCGGCGATCGGCAATCGAGCCATGTTGGTCGGGGCCTTTTGCCTTCAGTGACCGAGGCCGTCGGTTCGGCAATCGGTGATCGAGCCGTTGATTCGGCGATCGGTGATCGAGCCATGTTGGTCGGGGCCTTTTGCCTTCAGAGGCTGAGGCCGTCGGTTCGGCGATCGGTGATCGAGCTGTTGATTCGGCGATCGGTGATCGAGCCATGTTGGTCGGGGCCTTTTGCCTTCAAAGGCTGAGGCCGTCGATTCGACGATCGGTGATCGAGCCGTTGATTCGACGATCGATGATCGAGCCATGTTGGTCGGGGCCTTTTGCCTTCAGAGGCTGAGGCCGTCGATTCGACGATCGGTGATCGAGCCGTTGATTCGACGATCGATGATCGAGCCATGTTGGTCGGGGCCTTTTGCCTTCAGAGGCCGAGGCCGTCGGTTCGGCGATCGATGATCGAGTCGTTGATTCGGCGATCGACGATCGGCCGTGTTGGTCGGGGCCTTTTGCCTTCAGAGGCCGAGGTCATCGTAGATTCTCCGCTCCTTCGATCTCTATCAGGATCTGCGCACAAGGAGTGGGGAGGGGTGTAAGAGTCATACCTGCGATGCGTCGGTCTCGGATTCCGTCGTCGGGGCAAGACCCGTCTATCGATAGAGGGCCTGCTGGGTTCAGCATGGGCCCGACCTTTCTTCCGTTTTTTCTTTCGGCCCGTGCCTTAAGTCAGGCGCCGGTCGGAAGCTCTTTCGTCCGCGCGCATGTACTTGTACGCGCGCTCCAGCAGTTCGGCGTATGTCCGGGGGAGGGTCTTGTCCAAGGAGTATGTGAAACGGGACCCCCTTAGCCTCCTCTTCATGGCCGAGATAGCCATGTCTTCGTTGAGGTCCCGAACCTCAAGCGTGGCCGCGTTGAATCGCGCCACGAAGTGTCGGAGCATCTCATTTTCTCCTTGTTTGAGGGAGAAAAGGCTGTCCGATGTTCGCGGCGGCTTCCGGCTGGTGCTGAAGTAGGCCACGAAGGAGTGCTCAAGCTGCCCGAAGGAGTGGATACTTTCCGATCGAAGATCGGAGTATCAGGCCCTGGCAGCTTTGCGGAGCGTGGTGGGGAAGCCGATGCAAAGGAGAGCGTCGGTTGCCCCTTGGATCGTCATGAGAGCTTTGTAGCTCTCCAGGTGGTCGATTGGGTCGGTGGAGCCGTCGTAAGGCTCCACATGCGGCATCTTGAACCGACTGGGGATCGGTTCGTCAAGGATGAGTCGGGAGAGAGGTTGGGCGGTCTGGAAGTCAACGTCGTTCGAGGACTTCTGCCCGTCCACCTGCAACTGGGCAAGCCGATGGTCGATTTCCTCGAACCTGCGTTCGTAGTCGTCGGCCCGTCGGTGCTGAGAGACCCCAGGGGTGGAGTCTCCCGATGAATCCGAGAGGGAAGCAGACGGTGTTCGCGGCCGCTTCTCCTTCCTCGCTCGCTCCAGCTGGGAAGGAGATGGCCGTCGAGACCGACGATTGTCACGCCGCGGACGCCCCTCCTCCTCTCGGTGGGAGCGCTGTGACAGGTGCTCCGGAGGGGGCGACGGAGATCGGTGCGGTCGTCGGCGGCTGCTTCTGGAGGGCATCGGGTGCGCCGCCGGTTGCTCGACTGGTGAAGGCGGCTGCCGGATCGGTTGCTGTTGAAGGCTTTTGACCGCGTCTGTCAGCACGGTCATCTGCCGCACGATCACCGCGATCTGTGCCTCCGTGGTCACCGCGGGATGCGGAGAGCTAGGTTCCGCCATGGAGGGTGGAGGAGAGGCCTCTTCCCGACGGGAAGAGCGCCTCGCCGATCCAGTGACCCTCGACCGCTGAGCTCTCATTCTTGTCATCTTAGGAGATGCTTCGAGTTCCGCGGGGGTTGCAATCCATGGTGCTATCGATCCCCCTACCTGGTGCGCCAATCTGTTGCGGTCAATCCCCTCGTCGCCTAGTCGCCGGGAACGAGCGCCTGCAAAAGAAAGTCCACACTAACCGGAGGTGGCTCCGACGGGGATCCTCCGACGGTCAAGTCAGAGAGGAGACTAGGCAACAGTAAAAGGAAACAAGGAGCTCAGCGAGAGAGGGAGAGCTAGAGAGGAGGGGTTCAGAGGTTTCGAATCGACCTCTTCCAGCACTGTTGCCTTCTCTGTTTTATAGTAGAGCACGACATGGCGCCGTCATTAATGGTGCAGACAATGGGAGGAGTTGTCAAATCGCCGGAGACTGTCAGAGTCGCCGTGGGCTGTCAAATCGCCGCGGGTTGTCAGAATCAACCCATGTCCTTGGCAGGACAATGTTTCAGGATGGTCACACAGCACGTCCTTGACAGGACAGCAGCCCATAGCGGTCGTACGGCATTTGAGAGGGCTGGCCGATCATACATCGGTATTCGACTGCCGGGACGTCGGGTGATGATCCGACGGCACCGTCGGCTGGTCTGGTGTCTTGCTTAAGTCGGACGTCGGCTGCCACCCCCGACAGTGAGTCGGTAATATGGGTTCGGCCGCTCGGTCGGTCAGGAACAACATGGGTCGGTTCGGCCGACACACCTTCGGTTTATCCGACACACCTTCGGTCGGATATTGTCGGCAGTCGTCTGTCGGGGTCGTCGGTCGGAGTCGTCCATCGGGGTCGTCGGTCGGTATATCCCAACATGTACCATCATCTCGAGGATACTTCTCAGAGTCAGAATTTTACCGAGAGGTCTAAGATGTCTTACAATCCAGAGAGGATGCCTTATGGGATGATGAATATTCGAGAGTACGGTGCAGCTTGGCTAGAAAGTTGGACTGATATCCCTTCAGACTATATTGATGATCCAGACATTTACGAGCGTCACAGACACTCGACAAGAAATTAAATGTAGAGTACATCTTAAGATTCGTATATCAGTTATTGCGCTTTGTACTTAATTATTTAGATACATTTTAATGCGTATTTTATATATTTTTTCTTTAATTTTAAGATGACATAGTTGAAATATAATGTAAATAAATATATGTTTGAAATTTTGGATCAAGAGTCTTTGTATCGCAACCTAACTCCAAATTGAATCCAAATATGTCAATAATATGCAATATAATGCCATATTGAGGTTGTATTTATCAATTATTAACTTCAAAAATCCAAAAAAAAAAATTGAAAATCGAAAAAAATATTGTGTACCGGTATCGGACCGGTACGCCTGGGCATACCGTATGTCGGTACAGTACGGTACTGGTACCGTACCATACCGGTCCGGCACCGGCACGTCGTTCGGTACCGGTACAGCGAACCTTGGTTGCATCAGTTGATGATAAACTGAGGAAGTTTTCACATGTGAAGGATGAGGTTTGGCCCTTATTAGGAAATATGTGGAGGTTGTATATGGTTTGTTTATAAATGAGTTAAGAATTCTCTTAGTTATTTCAATGTCGATATAATTATTGTATCATGATGTTCTATTTAATAGTTATATTAAAGGTTCATGAAATGGATTATTTGAAGATTAGGAGTTGCAGAGTACAGGACAGTGTATGAGTATGATCAAGATGATAACATTCCTGTGGGAGAAGAGGAGTGCTTAAGAATAAGGGACTTAGATTCTTTACATGAAAAAGCCAAGTTCGAGTTGCAATATGAGAGGATGAAGACCATCATATTAGTACAGCCCCCACCTGCAAAAAAGGTAAGAGGAAAAAGAAATGAAAGAAAATAGTATAGAATTGGTCAATGGATTCACCAACAGACACTTGCCCATAAAAACAGTGAGAACTCATTTGTAAGAAATAAAGTTAAAATGATGTAACAATCCTTCGATTGGTTACTGATGCAACTGTTAGATTATTATAGCTTTTGATGTCAAAACAAGACCCTTATGTACTGCTTCTAACATACTTCAAGATTCAGATAATATGCATAATCTCTTTATTAGCATTATTATAACTTCATGTGCTTATTAATTGCCAAATTTCTTTTGTTTCCAGGTTACTGCCATAGAGAAATCTATATCTAATGGGAATAAGGTAGCAGAAGTACAGATCACAACATTGATAGAATTGCTTATGAGACAAGCAGTCAAACTAGATTGTATCCCTATGGAAGGAGATGCTTCTTCTCAAAAAAATCTACAGGTCTAGCACTGACCATTCCATTTCTTTTCCTTATTTATTTATCCCTAATATAAATATTTGTTGGTGAAGCTAATAATCCATATGGATGTGTTGGTGAAGCTAATGAAGAAATGGAAAGGTGCTATATCCGAATGAACCTATTTTAACTTAGAAACTAGAGTACGATCTATACCAAATGCCTTGATTTCACAAAAAGTAAACTAAAATTTAAAAATTCTAAAATTTAGAAAACATATTGATGTCATGTAGAGATTAAGTTATTTATTGATATCCTCTTTGCTTGGTTGGTTTAACATATATTCCTATGCTCTGTCATTCAGTGGGCACATTTAGTTTGCAGAATATTGATGTCATTGGCTTACCTGTCCATACGTAACCCTGGCAGCAATTCTGAAAGCCATATGCTTGAAGGAGAGAAACTCTGAAGTATCAGATCCTCTTTATGCATATATTAAGTACATGTTGCTGAAATTTCACCCACAAATATCATATTATTTGTAGAAAAAAAAAGGCGAAAACTAAGCAAAGCATTGTACTGAAAACATTAAGCTGAAAGTACTAACATTTTTTAAAAAGATCCAGATTGGATCTTGGAAAAGCCTACTTTCAGGAACTAGTACCTGTTAGTGATCATTAGAGTGTCACAGAAAGATATGCAATCTCATGCACATCTCATAAATTTTTACTTGTTATCACACTTACGGCATTCACAATGATTTGTCTTCCAAAAGTTTTCCTTCCAAAAATAGTCATAATCTATCTTTGAGTTGATGAATTATTAAAGAGATTTGGATGACTGCTCCTGATCTTTGATGCATGAATTGCTTGTTGAATTTCGGTTAAACAGAGATTGTCCTGTTATTATACGGAAAAAAGAAAGTTGCATATTCAAGTGACAAGAAAGCTAATTGCCAGTGATTACTCATGACTCCCTGGCTTTTCTTCTTTTGTTACATAAAGGTTCTGAACACTGATATTTCCTAGCTTAATTCAAGCAAAAACTGCATGAAGATTGAAGCATGAGCCACTCTTATTTATTTTTTTGCAGGCCAAGAGGGTGCAAAAGTGTGTTGAAACTTTAGATGTTCTCAAGATCTCAAATGCCAGATTAAATCCTGTAGTTGTTACAACAAAGTGGGAAGTATTTGATCCCCCAACAACGACAAAATGGGAATTTTTTGACTGAACATTCTCTGCAGTTTTGCCCTGCTCATCTTTCATTCATTTAATGTACCTTATAGCTGATAGGCCATGAACAAGCTAAGTGTATTCATACATTCTATCAATTGATCTGCTTGATAAAAGTACACTCTCTGCCATTCATGGTTTACCATTCTATTTTCTAGCGATGATATTTGTATCAGCCATGTCAGAACTTATAATTTACAAAAATCATTTTGCCTAGCTTTTTCTTGTGGTCCTGAAATGAGGATAGTGTGTTCACTTTTTTAAAGCTTCTTCCCAGAGTGATCTGGCTGTGTGTCATTAGTGCAAGTTCTAGGTCTGCATGGAACAGATGGTACCATACCAAAAGCTCCTTCTAAGGTGAGTAATGCAAGTTTCCTATCAGATGCAGAGCAAACATTCATGAAGTTCTATTTTCTAATACAATAAGAATTTCAGCAAAAATACATCCTTTCTTTCTTTATATCAGAGTATCAAGCAGTTAACAAAAAAGTATAGGTCTCACCATGTTTTTTCAGGCTCTAATAGTTCTAGTTAGATCCTTCAGTCCATGTTTTGCAGTAGTCTAAAAAATGTTTTCTTTGTTATGAGTTCAGGGAACATCCTCTAATAAAATGCAGGATAATAATGTCAGTAGTGTGCCACTCTTCACTGTCATAAATAAATTATCAGTATTTTTCATTTAGGACTTGAAATAGAAAGCAGGAGCCCTAGGCGTGGAAAGAACGTTTTTGAGCAAGCATCAATACCTGGCTGTCAACTCAAAGCCTTGAGGAGTGACAGAGGCAAGGAGTATACTTCCAAGGAGTTTAGTTCTGTGATGATGAAGGTGTACATTACCAGCTTACCGTTGGCTATGCCTTTGAGCAAAATGGGGTGGCTGAAAATGGTTAAGAACAACTAGACTGACGATTTAAGGAAAAAGAGAAAGAGAGAGAAAGAATGGGGGCAGGTTGACAAGAAAGCCTCTCATCGGAGGATGTCTTGTCAAGACATCGATCAAACATTCAATTGAGCGATGATTGTATTAAAAAGAAAATTAGCAAGTATTTTTCAATTTTTTCTTTAGTCAATTTCAAAATACTTCAATTGGTATGTCTCAAGCTCCACTGTTATCTGCTACATTCAAAAGAGTGTGAGATTGAATCATATATTTTTTATTTGAATCTGTTAATGTTATTGTTTCAATTGTTGTAACAAGAGAAGCAATGAGAAAGGAGCCCAAAAGAAATCCTCAGCAAGAAGGGGTCCCACAAGATTTTCCCAAGAAAGGATAACTCCAATATTCTTCCAAGAATCGTGAAGCACCCTTTTCTCTGCTTTTACTTCTTCAATGCTTTCTTTCGCTATGCAAATGCATGTAAATTCTACTCATGGAAACAATTTCTCCTTACTAAACAATTTTATTTTAAATTGCTTCCATTTAGTGTGGTCCGTGCTGGCTTTTATTGCATTTTTCCTGTTTGCCTTCTTGTATCTTTATTGCATTTTATTGAAATTTCTTTAAGCAAGCATAATTGGCGTACTTTTGGATTAGATTCAGTAGTCGTTTTATTTCAATACATAGAAGGTGCTCTAAACAACCCTAACTAGCACCATTAAACCCTAAATTACAAGCTTGGCTAGAGTTTTGATCCGAACCTATAGGACAGGGTTTAAACATCAACTATGTAGATAATCACACTCAGGATGTAATCCTTTGGTGTTACGTATGCTACATACGTGCTTAAAGATCCTAAGGCTATTTCGAGGATGGCTTTCCTTACTGGCAATACCCTTGATCTTAGTCAAACCCCGATTAACTTCACAAGCCTTAGCTATAGAAAGACCGAGTGGCCATTCTTTTAACCTATTCTATATGTCACCTATCCTAATCTACCCATCACCTAAATTGATGGACTTGCTCAAATTTTTGATTGTAGTATTAGATGAGCCATTCTTAGCTCAAATAAATTTGAGTTACCATATTACTGTAGTCAAAATGATTGTTTCAGCTATCTCTTTTCCTTTCTAGAAAGAATTTGAGTTTATTACATATTAAGCCATCATTCAATTTACAGTATATTAATAATGTGCCACAATCTGATGATTATCAATGTGTCATGAACGAGATGAGCCTGATTACTTCATTATGGTAGCATGAGAACTCGGCCATTTCAAGAGTGGGTATTTGCCAATGAGAGACCAAGCCAATTGAACTCACCAATCTAATGGTAGGCAAAATTATGGCAAGCCTTTGAGATCATGATGGGCATTAAAGAAAATGCCAAACAACATAGATTTGAATTTTTTGTAATATTACGGGTAATCTAAATAGACATTATTTCTGGATATCAATGCCCCCATTTTTAAGAGCCAAATTTCAAAGGACACTTCTCTTCTTAAATATGGACTACCATTTGCACTTTAATTTCCAGATTTTGCAGGAACTTTTCTTCCCTATGTGATTTGGCCCAATCCTCAACATAAACGCAATGAACTAGAAACAAGTTATAACCATGGACTGTCCCAATTTTTTATGCAGATAGCAGTATCTTAAGAGCAAGAGAAGAGAGGGCATATAATGCATGTTAGAGCCCTTTGTCTTCTATTGGGAAATTCGTGAATCTTGGAACACACTGCATACCAAACCATCTGTATCGGACCCCCTTAAATGGGCTTGTCTCAACCTGAATCCATCAGATATAGATGAGGAAAGCCCAAGTAGATAATGAACTATCATGTGTTGATATTATGCAATGTATGTTGTGTTAAATATTTTACTTACAAATTAAGAGATAACCAAAGCAGACAAGTTGGTCCTAGAATTTAGGGCCATCTCCAGCCACCCCATTGGAATTCATCTTGTGGAGCAACTGCACAAAATAAATCAATGTATGGCCTCTCATACATCCTTATCATCTCCAACTTTGAGTTCCCACTTCAGATGTTCCTTTTATGAAGGATACATGTGTGGCTGACATTATTTGTGGTGCAAAGAATCAAAAAATAAAACATTGTTCAAATGAGTAATCATCTCTCATGTTGTATCTACTGCCAGTGCCCAAAGAATGGTGACATAAAGCAGAAGCAGAACAGACAAATGCTCTAACCATGAAAAGAACAAGAAAGGGATATGGGAGCACGGGGAAAACCTTACCATGGTACTATGGTAATAATCCAAGTCTATTTAGCAAACAAGACTGTTTAAATATTTAACAATGCATATCATATAGGCTCATGATATTAGGGGTCTCCCAAATCTATGTTTATTTGACAGCTAGCCCGTCCTACGAATTGAGCTTAGTAGACACCTCAAATCTGAACTCGAAACTTGGCCCAAAGTAAACTTGTGCTCAACTTCTTCTTCAGCCAGGGTCAAAACTTTAGTCCTGCGTTCATATTTTCCGAGCAACATGACAGTGTATATGCGTGTTTTTAGGATCGGTTTGTATCTTTCGGCTTAAAGAATGATCGAGATTTTTTTTCATGGTATCTCAAACCACTCTAGACTCTACTCATCCATTTGCATAAATCTCGAAGTGACCACAATGTGATCCAAAGGTTGATTCATGCAAAGGAAGGTGAATCTTTCTTTCACGTGAAAGATGCAATCCCTGCCAGGGAGAGAGAGAGAGAGAGAGAGATGTCTGCATGTCAATATACCGGCAGGATACTCAGCATGGATCAACAAGATTATTTAACCAGAGTGGAAGTTACAATGAATAGCCAGACTTCAAAGTAGTCAAACTTTTGCTTTGCACCACCAGTAAAAAATTCCACATCAAGGGGTCCATTGAAATAAAGTTGTCCAATTAGCTAATAGATACCTTTTTCTTCTCGCAGGCCTCATCCCTTAAAGAGCGTCATATCTAAGTTTTTCCAAGGTACAGGGCTTGTTTTGGTGGCTTATGGCCTTGGGTCCCAACTTTGGCCTGGGGTGGGATTTGGTTATGTAAGCAGACACCCCATTCCTACTTGAAATGATGAGGAGGAGGAGGAAAGAGGGTAGGCTTTGCTGTGGTAGTAGTGACGTTGGGAGCCAGGGCCTTGACACCTAGGGGGCCCTCTTTGCCCATCACCTCTCGCATTGCTTGTCCATGATTTGGGTCTGCAATATCTGCCTTGAGGCTCCTCAAAGATCTCAACCTTTGCGAAAGAAAATATTAATAAATAAAAGTCACCACAAATGATGCATGATCCTATAACCTTGATTCATGGGCTTGCTTCTTCTGTACTCAAGCCAGAGACGATTTTAAGCAACATGTCTTCGGCACGCTAAGGTCATTTCACAGTAACATATTCGGGAAATGGACAATTTGATAGTTTCTTTAATAAAATATAAAAATATTTTTGAAATATATATTTATTATATTTATATCTAAAATTTATAAAATCTATACTTACATTCAATTAAATTAACAGTATTAGTGAAACCATGTATCTCGTGAAGAGTCAAAATTGCCCTTGGGCGGAAAGAAGGATGCACACATTTCTTATTTTCTTAGATAATTATTATATCACTTAAAATTTTTCGATCATTTTTAAATTTTTTTGCTATGATATTTTGATTTTATTTAAGATTAATGATTTCACTAATATTGTGTAAACCTATAAGTTAAAATATTGAATAAAAATATATCTTGTAGGGGTACATGTAAGTTTTTCAAACTTCTAGGTATAAGTATAATTTGCGCCTAATCTCAAAAAAATTTTGTAATTTTTTTAAGATAAGAAGATGAGTGCAAAGTGCTTAAAGAATATTTGAAAATTAAAATGAAAATCAATAGCTGATTAATTATGTGATTCTTGTAAAGCAATCGCCAATATTTGACCTTATAAAAAATATCTGTTATGCTATTTTGCTTTCATATCAATTCCAGAAGATTTTTTCAGAATTTCAGCTATGGCTTCAGACCATTGATCAATTGCTTTTCGAACCATAGAACCAATCCTACTTACCATAAGAAAGAAGAATATTAGGATGGAGGGGAAGAGTTGCTAACTATTGGACATGAGAATGGGAACCGAAATAGCAGCTCGCTTGCTAGCTAATTTGTCTATGAAAAAATGACACACTTTGTCTCCTCATATGAGATCGAAAAATGGACAAAAAAAGGATGCATTGCTTGTTCCCTCGTAAGAAACAATGTGTCAAACATCCCATGAGCTTGCTCTAACAGAAAGAGGTTTTGTGAGGGATATTAATCGATTTCTAAACATCATAATTTGTCTTTTTCCACATACCTTGAGCCATCTAATTATGATATGTCCTGAATGTTTATCACTAGAAAGGGGTCCACTCGGGGCAGGAGATTCAAGGTTGTCTTCATCAACCTTGAGCTGTTCCCAAATTGTCCAGCTTTCCAAACTAATTCGCATCATATTAGACTGATCTCACTACTGATTCTGAAACATTATCTCTTAAAAGAATGTGCTTGCCATTCTAGCTTGAATATTATTTCTCTTTCTTCGGTGAATTGAAATGATCTCTGGCTATATTTTGTCACATTTAAGTAAGAATGGCTGCTTGTAACTACATATATACTATAAAATATTTTCTAATCAGGCTATGTTTTGTAAAACTTCTCCTTTTTTTTTTTTCAACAACACTGTGTCAGCCCAAATTAATCGAGTCAAATCAAATCAATCCAGGAGAAGCTTAGCCCCTCTTGTGCAACCCTAGCATGGTCGGTGGTCCAACATTTGGACCTGGAGTAGGATTTAGTGGGTTCAAGGATTAGTAATGATGGAATCTCTGTTCATCAATTTAGATCAATAATGCAATTTAAAAGAAAATTAACCTGAAAATGAATTGGAGTTATTTGTTCAACAAAGTCTACAAAACTGTTGAGGAATTGAGATGCATGCGAGAAGAAACAATGACAAACAGTTGTGATCTTAGGATTTTTATTACTTTACCCTAACTCTTGACTGTTACGGTTCTCTTGCTTCTCTCATAAACAGAGAGAGAAGAATGGAGAGACATAGATGCCATAATGGATGCTTATCCTTCAATTTGATGTGGTAGGTGATTAGAGACCCCTAAAATAAAAGATTACAAATTGCATGATATTTGTAGAAAAAGTTATGCAATGTGAATACCGGAACCATAAGCTCAAAAATGCCATTTTTTTTCCCCCCAATATCAAAATCCTTACCCAAAGACACCTGCATAGTATACCTTGTTTGGCTTGCTTCAATTCAAAAGCAAATTTTTAACTCCCTTTCTTATAGTTTAGGTTTTGTTTAGATGATTGGACTAAAACTCCTATAGTATTTATAGGTTGGATAATACAACTAGTAAAATCATAAAATTACAAACTGGACTAAGCCTATATTTCATAAATATTCAGGAGTGGCTTTAGAGTGGATCTGCTTGAATCCTATAGAGAAAAAAAAGATCAATCTTTGGGTATTAAGAAATAGATTTTGTTGATCATATTGGTCTAACTAATAAATCGCAAAAGATTTTCAGCTCAATCATTCAAACAGATCTTTATGAGTTTGGATATTTCTAGCAACAACTAAAACATAGATTTCTTAATTTGCTTCAGTAAGAGTATAAGCCACTATGATGGCCACCTTGTTATGGTCATTGTCATCGCTATCATCATCTTGTGAAGGCCTTGGGTCAAGAAAATGACCCATCAAATTTCTTGATAAGCTAGGAATCCAATCTTCAATAGAAGCCATGATGCTTTGATCCTAAACAAACGGTAAGCTGTAGAACTAAAAACATCTACTTTACAGATACATCCTTTCCCGAATAGCTTTCCCCTCTTCCACAAACAAACTATGTTTGGCATCTTCAAAAGGCTTCTTGCGACTCCATGAAGGAATTATATCGCAATTTGGTCTCCGTGGGCTCCATAGCAAGCTCCATAGCAATTGAGAGCCTTTTGACTTCTTTTGACAAAAATTTTTCTTCTTTAACTTTTCATGAGAAGTTGTCATGTCATTCTTTGCCTTCACATGCATGCCCATGCTCACCACCCAGTTTTGATTGTGTAAGGACAAGAATGGGACCACCATTTGATATGTGTTCATGAATTTGGGTAGGTGGGAAGTTTCATTCAAGTCCATTATTTGGTTAGCATTGTATATGCTCATACTCTTAAACCAAGTTCATTGACATTGAAATAGGAAGCAAATTGCTGAACAAGTTTTCCAATTTCATTGTTTGATCAAATCATAGAGAATACAATTGTAAAAAGCTTTCTTTTTTCTTTTTTTTGATAAGATGGAACTTCCATACAAAATGAGTATGAATACAATCCAAAAATTAAAAAAAAAAAAGATATCATGAAAGAACATCGGCAAAATAGATACATCAGACTAAGTCTCACCATCAGAATGATCGGCTACTTAGCTTGCCACCTATTTAGCTGTGCTATTCGTCTCTCGATTGATGTGTTTAACTTCGACAGAGACGCATCCTCCTAACAAGTATCAGATATCACAAAGAAACGGATTAGAGGCTATACTCTCCTCCCCCCTTCTCCGAATCCAACTGACACCATGGCCAAGTCCCCTTCTACCACCAACTGATCAGCTTTGAGGTACAGCCTCGCATAGAAAATATCCTCCCAGACAGTCTGTAACTCAGCTCCAGAAACAGTAATCTCAAAAAGAGGACTCTCGCATGGGACAAGCTTTTTAATCTCATGACTTTTGAGATGCCTGCAAAGGCTGCAATTTTATGTATTGACCATAAGGGTGTTCAACATTAGCTCGATGACAGTGTTGACCAATATTACTGCAAGAGATGAAATACCTAATTAATTAAGTTCATGAACTGGAGACGCAAGTGCAAGACAATGCAAGGCTTCTTGGTGATACCTATTATCATTTGATATTCATGCCCCAATCACAAGCCCTTGCAAAGAATGTTAGATCAATGGATGCCAGTTCCATGAAAATTGAACTTGTTTCTATTGGGACAAGGTGCCAATGACCAAAGAAAACAGTTTGGCTTAAGAAAGTGGATCTCATAGAAGCGATCATCATTTGGTAGCAACCAATATGTAAAAACAATTGAAACAATTCATCATTAGACAATACTAATCAGGCTTAAACCATCCAATGAAACAAATAACCTCCAAGTATATAAAGTCATGCATCATCGAACTAGCTCATGAGGGAACTTTTTGCCCTTTTCCCCTCTTCTTTTATTTTATTTTTATTTTTTATTTTTTTTTTCTTTTGTTTGCAGGAGGGGGTTGGCATGGACAGAGATTTTTAATCAACAAATGGCCTTGAGCTAATTTAAATAAGTTTTGATCTGGAGTGAACCATTACACTAATATGTGCATATAAACAACACTGCATGCATCTCACATCCCAATTGAGTATGCCTTTCATTATTCCCTTTTATTTGGGTGACCTAAGCGATATTCGCATTTGGCATAATTGGGTCAAGCCAACTTTTTGACATTCAATTTTGCCAGAGATTATGAGCTCTTCCTACATCCTTGAAAAAGTAGATATCATGAACAGCTATCTTTTTTAGAACCACTAATAAGCATTGGATGCATGGCTAAACAATAGGTAGAATTGATTCCCTTTTCATTTAAATTGCAATGGTTCAGAATCCCATCCTCTCTTGCACAAAAAAATAGCCGTTTAAATTAAGAATCACTTATTTTCAAATGCAACATAAAACAACTGTTAACTTACCTAGGGCTAGTGCTACTACCATCAATAATAAAACTAAAACTACTAGTAAATTAAAGTACTGACCGATGATCCTCCTATTAATACTGCTATAATTGTTTTTATCAGAATCCAAATACGATCACTAGATGAAAAAGTTTTGGTGCAGTCAGCCAGTTGCTGCAATGTTCTTTTTCTGCAGTGTATCTTTATCACTACCAATAGTCTTTTTCAGTGGAGGGCACCATGCAAGGATTGAGTGGTACTCTATGTGGAACCATAGTTCAAATTTCAAAATATGAGAGGTTGGAGATAGGGAAATATAAACAAGATCCACTTCAGTACTTGATGAGTGACAGCACCATTCTTTGGCATCATCCTCTCTCACGAATCCCATCTTGCAACCATTAGCGGCCCTTTTTTTCTCCTCTCCTCTCCTCTCCAATGCCCATCACATCTCGAGTGCCCCACAAATAAGAGCTGTTCTTGGCAGCTCCATTTGCCATTTGCAATATGTAGGGTATCTAGCATTCTCCTTTCCCATTGCATTGGCAATTTCAGTTGTTGTCCATCTCTCCCCCTTCTTCCCCACCCTATCATTCTACTCTCCACTTCTTTCATAACTTTTCATTGTCTCAAGTAGTAGGGCACCTAGAAGAAAGAAAGATCACTTTCTCAGACTCAAACAATACAATGAAACATTTGCTAGTTTTCAATACTAGAGTACATTCACTCATGTAATAGCAAAGATTTGAGGGACCATGGAAGTGTCCAGCTTAGAGAGGTGGTCCTATCAATTGCTTCAAACCTTTAGCTAGATATGATACAAGTACAAATGTGCCCATGAAGGCTTGATTACACCATGACCTATTAATAGCTTGCAAATTCTCATCGCATCCTTACTTGGTTGAGAAGGTTTAGTGTGATATATATGAAGAGAATTTATGCTACTCTAATTGCTTGTTGGCTTTTCTAGCAATTGACACGTGGTCTGTCACCATATCTAATCAAAGCGGCCTCTTGATGGCTGTGAGCGGTTGACGTTGATAGATACCAAATGATTAGGCTTCAGCATCAAGATATTGGAATCTTTTCTAAGTGTTATCTTCAATGGTCAGAATTAATTAGGCTGCAAAAAGAGACTCTTTTGTTCAGGTTCGGAAGAAAGCCCATGAACTTCGAAAGAATTTTATTATATCTGATGATTTCGTTGAATGGTATTTTCTATTGTTATTTTATCAAGTTAATATGATCAAATTTTCTTTTTTTTTTTTTTCCGAGGAAAGGGAGAGCCACCTAACTTTATTCAAAAAAAAAGAAAGAATTAAATAGATAGAAAGAAAAAAAAAAGTACAAGAAATTAGATTGGACAACGTTTAAATCAACGGAAAAGATTAATACATCAGATAACCACTGTTCCTAATGTATGATTAACTTTAAAGAAACATAGAATTGTTTTTGGTTGCACAAGATTAACCAGTCCTTCAGAAGGTTTAGTATTCTATCTTCTGAAGTAGTCCAATTCATTTAAACTCTTGCATTTCTCTCCTTACAACAAATCCAGAGTAAGGCTTCACAACATAATTGGTTGATTGGGATATTTCTGGGAATACAATGTATCCTCCAAGAAGTCCACACAGTGAAAAGAATTTAGCAAGATGTGAAAGTTACAAGTGTTAGAATTTTATTCCATAGGGTTGAGTGAAATCACATTTGAGGAGAAGATATGGTCTAAAGATTCTTCTATGTCATTGTCGAAGATACGTCTACCAAACTCTTTTCCTATTGTCGTACCCCAAATCCAAAATTTGAGCTGGGTCAAAAAATCCAAATAATACTTTCCAACCAATTTTTCTGGACGATGCTATATCTTTTTTTCGAGATTTGCCTTGATGTTAAGTTTGTTTTCGATGGTCAGCCATAGGAAAATTTTTTTAAACTTTTAAATGCACCAGCATTTTCCATACCATACTAAATAGGCATCTCTGCCCACCCAAATTCAAATCATTATACAAAGAAGCAATCATGAAATTAGATGTATCATCACTCCCTCATAGCACTGTGCCTACGTCTCTAGTTAGCAGCAGCTTCTTAATGAATTCATGAGTCATATCAGATAGTGCTGCACTGTCATGGGTAATGGCCAAAATACCTTAATATTCCAACAAGACATTCTATAGTTCCGTTGTGATGCAACCGTGATGTTTTTTCCCTACAATTTTCATAAAGATTAGGATAATATGACATAAAGGATTATCACCCATCTAATACCTCTTCCCTAAAAGTTGATATCATAACCATAGCCAAGCTGAAATTTTAATGTACTCCAACATGACGGTAAGGTAGGATGTTTAGAAGAACATACAATCTAATGTCCCCAAAGACCTTTATTATTTTTGAAAAATTTCCAGCCCCATTTGGCTTATAATGCTTGGTTCATGAGTTTGAGACCTTTTATCCCAAGTCTTCCTTCGGTTTTGCCCTTACGTACTAATTTTTAGTTGACCAGTCATGCTGAGCTAGAAACGGATATAATAGATATTTCTATAGGAAAGCTCTTTTGTATTAGTCTATCCTCTTCATGTTCTTAACTGGCATTCGCATGTAATGGCATACAGTATTTTGGTAACACTATGAAGACTGCGTTAACCAAAATTCACCAAAAGATAAAAACTTAGCCTTCCATGTGTTACCGTTCTGTTTTCAAGCCTTGTGACTAGTGATAGCTAATCATTTTTTTTGTGAGCTTGCACATAGAGGGAGGTCCAACATAAGTGATGGGTAACTGGGTGTTCGCAAATCTATATTGTGCATAGATGTTTGCAGCAGTAGAATGATGCCTAAGGTATGTCACAATCTTTTTGGTGACAAAAAGTTGTGACAAAATGTTATAATTAATTATTTAGATAAATTTCAACTCTAACCATTTCTGTGATAAAAAGTTGCAACTAATGCTACAATTTAATGAGAGATTATCAACCAACTTGAATATTTTATAATGATATAGAAACTGTTGAAACTAAATTAGTCTATGGACCTCACTTTGAAATGCATTCTATTATTGCTAGCTCTTTTATCCTTGGCAAACAATGCTATGGAAACAATATCTAGATTAATAAAAACTTTTTTTGCATTACAATAGTGCGCATTTGATGTAGCTAATAAAAATTTATTATGGAACTATCAGTAGTTTTTGATCAAATTGACTTTTCCAATGTACTTTTCAAAAAGTTGTAGTTAATTATATGTTAAGAGGATATTATTGACAACACTATACAAATAAATACATAATCCATATAGTGCAGTGATAAAAAAAAAAAAAAATTACAATTTGTAAATTGTGCTATATTGCTTCTAAAATATGATAAAAACATATCCTCCACTTGCTATTGTCAATGTTTATATATTATGATATGTGTGCACTTTCAATGGCTTAATTTATATAATGAAATTATGAAACTCTCAAAATGAATAAAAAAATTATAAAGAACTACACTAAGGATGCAAACATAACTCCCAAAAATTGAAACTAATTGTGTAAGGCAAGGTATATTATAATGGCCCTAAGTGACAATGCAAGGTATGATAATTGGATTTTCTTCATAAGATATGAGATAAAGATAGACGTTTCCATTGAATAAAGGTATGAAAACTATGCACCATGTGCTCATAATCTCCATACAACAGAAAAGATATTTAACTTTTCAATCACAACAAAATGAAGTCTAATCTGATAAATGGAAAGCTTGATATCTCGCTAGCATTAGGCTAAGAGCCACAAGGAAAAAAAAACAAGTGTCATTTGATTGGACTGGTCAGTAGTATGTGAACATTAGACCATACAAATCAAACAAAACCACTTTCAACCATAAATATATGTCAAATAAGGACATACAAACTAGATTTGGGTAGTCACATCAATAACTAAAAATGATCACAATCAAAATAAAAGAGCTTTCCTCCACCTTAAATTGAGTCCATGGTAGATGCTAAGTTGTCTTATGGGCCTAATTCTCATGCGAAAGTTCAAAATTTAAAGCTAATTAGCCTTTTATCTTGTAAGGTGCTTGATTAGGACATCATATTTTACACAACTTACTAGTTAAAATAAATAAGTTTTATTTTTGCTTTTGAGGAAATCTTAAGTTATATTAGTTATTAAGATGAAAAATATTTCAATACTTCAATTATAGTTAATTTAAAATGACCATTTACAATGTGATATCTTTGTAGTTTACCTTGGATATTATTATTATTTTTTGGTACAAACCTTGAATACCGTTTGATCACTCATATTTTATTGTATTTCTAAATCCACCCTTTATGAAACTTTCATAAAAGATTATAGAAAGTAGTTTATTCACATCTATTTCTGAAAACACACTCCACAAACTTACAAAAATGACCTACTTCATCTTTAATGTTGCATGTTTAAGCCAATATATATATATATATATATATATATATATATATATATATATATATATATATATATATATATATATATATATATATATATATATATTTCATTTTAGCAAAATAGACGCTCAAAACATGCATTCGGTATAGAAACAAATTATATTACTTAAATTAGACATTCTGTAGAAAACTATAACGCCAAAACTAGTTGCAGTGCGAGCTTTCAGTCCAATGTGGCACCTCATGAATGGTCGAGCTAACTCCGATGACACCAACCACACTTCCGTGCACCAGTATCCCACAGGCATGTTAGTTGGGGAACCAGTAGGTAGCTAATCTGATCATAGAAAAATATGTTTATTCAACTCTACTTAATATTTTCCAATAGCTTTTGGCTTAACTTGTCGACAATCTTCTAATTAGGAAGTCTTGCCCTTAGGCAAGTCGAGCCTTCGGACATTGGATCCAAACGTTTAGAAATAAGTCATTCCACTTCTTTTTTTTTTTTTCTTTCTTCCTCTTTTTTTTTTTTAACAATCCATAAAGTTAGAAAATAAAAGATACTATATGACCCATAGACACATCTCATTATGTCGTTAGATTCAATTTTTGATATGTCCGATAATATAAAAAATGATCAACTTAATGTACTATTTACTTTCTGAAAGACATATCGAACAGATACGCAGACCAACGAAGAGATGTCCACATATCATGGAGAAAGGGATGATCTTCTAGTTATCTTGTATCATTTCGGATCGAGTCGATAACGATCGCTGGATCATCATGGATGCAAATGCTTTCCGTCCATAATTTTTGTTTGGCACAGCTAATAAAATACGTCAATCGAGATTCCAATAAAAATCTTTTCTTTGTTATATGATTAATATTTTGTCTAAAAAAAATAGTACTTCAAAGTTTTATATTAACACGTACAATCAATTATAATAATTACTGTAACAGTGTGTTACTTTTCCATTCACCATTTGCTAACTTAAAAAATATTTTAAGACCACGCACTTCTTTTTAGATGGGAATTAATTGTTAAGAAGTTTGAATTTCCAAAATATTACTTTGTTTCGAGAAAATAGCCAGTGAGAAATAATTATAATGGACCATTATGCTAATGCTAGACAAATAGACGACATGTTACAATGGTCATATTTTTCCTAGCCTATTGTTTTTATATGCAACATCATAGAGGCCAACAAAACTATTGCGGAGGCTATTGTAACATTTGTAATATTTTTTTTAAAACCTTGGCTCTAAATCTTAAAAAAAAAAACATAATTTCAATAAAAGATTAAGTGGCATCTTTTGCAATTAGAGGAGAGAGACCTTTTCCATCTACGAAGGGACAACAGAGGTTCAAGCAGGCAAAACTCAGCATGGTCATGCAGCTAGGGAAGATTTCTCATTGTTTGCTTGGTTATCGCCACGGCTTCCTTGCAATAATGGTAGTACGTTTATCATGGAAAATATCTCCGCTGTGCACCGACCAAATGATGACAAGAAAGCCACCTCCCCCTACCATGAAGTACATGATGCATGACGACCTCAAGGCCACACCACACAAGCACTAACCATCACAGTTATTGGCTTTGAAATAAAAGAAAAAGATAAAAAGGAGCCTAAGGTTCCAAAGCATTTCTCATACTAGCAACCTATGGCACCGTGACGTTGCACTTTTTTTATTTTAAATATCGATGAAAACTTAGTTACATTACACTTTACATGACCCAATTATCTCATGTATGGCACTGAAAAAACTACCTAGGTCATGTATATCAGGTTACAAAGAGAGATATGATCTCAGGCAAAGAGGTAGCAATTCACCAACTTATCGTAAATGGGACAAAAAAATCTTAAATCAGTCGTGATAAGACAATACTTCTAATTCAAGCAGGAGATAAAGGTATTATATTTTATTAGTGGCTAAGTTTTTGGTTATCGGTAATGTAAATAAAATATGCCTACTTGAATTAATTTCGAAGTCGCAATCAAGAACATGCAGTCAGGAACTCAAGTTAGCTAGAGTTGAGAAAAATTACAATATTGCGTGTAAAAATTAAAAGCTCTTGGGAGTCGACTAGTTCTTATCAAGTACAATTTTGTAGTTATTATCAAAGGTTCATTTCATCAAACACGATGCAACCACCGATGCCGGCTGAACACGATATGCATGTGTTCGTGTCCGTCGATGATCAGTTCACATCATCAAAAATCTTACAATATACTCAATTTAGAGATAGTAGATCACATTTAGCTCATGGCCAAACAGGATAGACTCTTGCCATCTTTGGCAAGAGACTCGTGAATCCACAGCCATAGCCGGCGGCATCGCAGTCCATGGCGGTGACCACCGGACAGTGAGAGGTTGGAAATTCACATTGAGAGTGAAGGTTTTGGGAGGTCATGTCATGTGGCTCCAAAGGACTCCAACCCATTCCTTGCTCTGCGGATGGCCAGTAGATTCTCGCCAGGGAAGGAATGATAGGTAGGTTGGTGGTTGAGAAGAGTTTGGACGGGAACTGAAAGTAGTAGAATGTTGAAACGGCAAAGTTTTCACATGCCGTTACGTGTGTGAATGGATCGTCTGGAATTCGGCATTTCCACATGCATGGAGGCCGGGCAAAAGGGACACGTGAAATGGACCACTTGTGAGTTACCCGTGGTCCTCATCTGACCGTAAGCTGCAAGGCCTCGATGGGTCCACAACCGTTCATTTTTCTGTTGGGTTTTTACGATTCAGTTGCAATTGGTGCCTAGATTTATGAACTCAGAGATACGTTGCATGGCATGTGTATGCTTACATAGAGGATTTGAACTTTTGAGGTATTCTATGCCCAACAAAATATGTAGGGAAATGTGGTGGGGGCCTGTCTATTTATTTTTTTAGAAAATATTTTTTTACATGTGGTAAGAATTCCCATCTTCTCTACCTCTTCCTCAGGGAAAAAAGTTATCACTATTATTATAGATTGTTTAAAAAGCAAAATAAGATTAAGTGCATCTCTCTTTTAGGTAGGTACAACTAAGTGCATGTTTTGGTCCTCTTTAATGTAAATATGGCTACTTAATTCCAACTTCGATGCCTTGGAAAGCATGCTACAAGATTTTCTAAAGTATTTTCCATCAAAGTTGAATTATGAGTAGTAAAATGTTATAGTTGTCATTATAATTATTTTGAAGATCACAAGTACATATAGGTTGTTAAAAACAGCAAATGATTCTAAGCATTAGTTATTACCACATTGTAATAATTATTGAAAAATAGTATATAACATCTCCACTATTCAATGTAGTCAAACAATATTTTAATGTAAATTTTATGATAATTGAGAAAATTATTTTTAGTCAATGTGATCCACGAGGATCATGACCAAATTAGACCTGCTGTAGGCCATTCTGCCATTTTTTTAGTAGGTCTAAATAAGTTAAAAAAAAAAAAAAATCGGCATAACTAGCACTTGAATGCAGACATTAATTTTTTGAGTCACAAATTTTTATCCAGCATCTAGTTTAGACATGCGAAGTGCCAGACAAAGTGCTCAATGAGTATGATTATGATATATTAACATCTAAAAAGCTAGCGTACAAGTAGTTGGAGATTTATGATTATGTTTCGATCTCAAGCTAGCTTGATCGAAGTAAAATTTTTTTTTTCAAAAAAAACTTTAATTAGACACAACTTCCAAATCAAATAGAACCAAGCAAGATAACTAAAGACAAAATTGATTCTCAAGATCCAATTCCAGGAGGGATGTTAGTTTTTTTATGATCATTTTAACTAACTACAACTATTTTAGCAAAATTGCGATCTCCTTTAACTAGAAGAAGAAGAATCCGGTTGGATTCTGGAACCTAGACCTCACCAATGTAAATAGAGAAGTTTTGACAAATACAAAATTTAAGAGTTTGGTCAAGAACAAATTTTACCAAATCATCTAATGAGGGAGATTGGTGGATCAAGTAGAAATACCTATGATGAAAGTAAAAATTTATCTTTCAATCTCATTGGCCTTCGAGGAACACATGCTTACATCTTGTAAGTGTTCATGCATTAATGATCAACATACATACATGAGGCATGCTGTGCTTAATTAAATCTAAACTAATTTTAGCTATCTAATATGATTAGAAACTATGAAAAATTTTAACCATGTATCCTATGCATGCATATCTCATATCTAATACTTATAAAAAATCATCCTTATATGGCTTAGAAAATTTAATAAAATTCAAATCATCCATTTTTATGCCAAAAACTGCATGAAAAAGAATTGCAGAATATAATCCTAAATCCATGTTGGGTGGTCTATGGTAATTTACCGAGGTTGAATTAGCATATAATCTCCAGAGGCCAAATTAGAAACAACTCATGTTCTACATATACCAAGGCCTTAAAAATGTTATATAGTCATTTATGATATAGCATATCATAGAACACATCTAGAGAGACATAGCATGCAAATAAAAAGATTTTTATATGTCAAAATCCATTGATGGATAAAGTTAAGGCCTAAATGTATAGCAAAAATTACCAAAAAATTTTGCAAGTCAAATTGCCTTTTGTATCAAGCCTAAGTGTACAGACCCAAATAAGAACCTAATCTATGCTTTATTACCACTCTGATGGAATTTTAGAGGTCATCAGAGTACTTGAAAAGGGATTATACGATCTCTATTTATTATTTATGCATGTGAATTAAGAGGAATTATACCTATCTATGATGGTGGCTCTTGAGTTAATCTTCTCATTCTTGAAGAATGTTGAGGCCATAAATGCACACGACTCTTTGAGAATTTCTATCTGTAGATACTTCAGTCAATATATATATATATGCATCTTCCATAGCTTTGTTAAGCTTTGAATCTCTATGCACTATGGGTCGAGAGAATGTTTTGTTAGAAAGGTATTGATGATCTAAAAGGATTAATTTTGATGATCACAAAATATTTAAGTATGATATAAATGTTTGTATATTTTGGAGAAGTTAGACTCAGCTTTATAGTTGCAATTAAAAAGCATGGAGTAGCACAGAGGGGCATGGAGAAGCAAATTTCAAAGTTTGACGATGTTTTTGAAGTGTTTCAAGAGTTTTAATATTATAGAAGCGGACTTCAATCTTAGAGGAGTTGATCCTAAGATGACCACAAGCTAAGATAGCAAGCTTCAATTTAACAGGATGGTCAGGAGTCATCCCTAGGACTCAAAGAGCTAACTTTAGCATTCTAGGAGCTGACTCTAGTATAGAAATAAATTGACATATAGCCAATAGTCGATCTTAGATATGTAGAAGTCAAGCCCAGAACTGTCATAAAGTGAAATTGAAGATCTCATTTTTAAAATAGTTCAAAAACTGACTCCAATCAAGAAGAAGTCAATCTAGATGATTAGGAGTCAACCTCAAATGATCAAAAATCACCAAGATAGCTACAAGATGAAAAATAGAAGACCTCATTCCTAAGGTGATCCAAGATCAACTCTATCCAGGAAGGAGTCTACCCTAGTGAACTAGAAATTGACTCCCTTGCATTAGAGAGACTATAACAGCCAGTTTTCTAGTGCATGTAGAATAGAGTAAAGGGCCATTAATGAGAATCCAAAGCTCTCCAACAATCAAGAAGCCTTCTTTAATCATTGCTCTTCATATACAAGCTTCAAAAATTGATCGGAGAGTAGTTCTTTTAGTTCTCTTGCTTGACATTAATGAGCATTCAATTCAAGAAAAACAACCTCCTTCTAATGCATTTACTTGAGATTCTAAGCAAGAAAGAACTTTATCGACAAACTTCAAGCCACCTTCGCATTCAAATATCTCTGAAAAGGATCCATTTAACTCTTAAAAAGGAACATATTCTCTGTAACACTTTTTTTCTTTCTCATTGTTTGTTTATATAGCAAATTTTAAAGGTGACATTGGAAGTTGAAGATATGTTGACCATGCCTTAAAATATATTATTGTATAAGTTTAAGAATAAGATTGAGGATTTATTTGTTGGTGGAGAACTGATGGATCTTTTTTTTTTTTTTGATATAAAAGGTACTTTATTGATGAGAGGATTCAGGTACAAGTTTCTTTATCTGTTCACAAATAACATAATTGTAATAGATAAAGAATATCTAAAGGGGCTGAAAGGACGCTATTATGGTTACTTTTTTCATCCAAGCTCTGCTCCAAGCAAATATAGGTTTTTTTTTGATCTAATTAAAGAGAGATATCTCAACTAGAATCTTATTTTAATTGATCTAGAGATAGATAATATATGTTAGATGCATATTTGAGATACGTCAAAAAGTTCTATGCACCAAAAATCTAGTCATACATTAGCTACATAATTCAACATAGAGATTTGGAGCTCATAGCATATTACTGGACCTCATGATGAGGAGGATGAAATTAGTTAGTCATTTTATTCTTATACAGTGTACATCCTACAATACAGTCTCCTATCATTCTAGTATCTTAATGTTAGCATTAAGCATAATGCTCTTAAACCCTTTATTATATAATTTCATAGCCCATTAGAATCATGGATTATGTCAAATATTCTTTATGAGAAGTATTCGCTCGAAATAATTTAAAAATAATTGATTATTGATCATTATAATTTATAAAATAATTTCAAAATCTTTCAAGTTATTGTCTGCATCTTAAATTTTATATGTTTGATCATATCTTTATTCTAATATGGGCATTAAAATATTATGATAGTTTTTATGTTGGATAGTCTAGCCCTCATTTTATCTAAATCTCATAAACTATTGTGCTCTCTACAACGATAAAGTCCAAGTTATCATGGTTGGCATCAAATTTCACCACAAATTTATAGACTTTCAAAATATAGTAACTGTCCTATCTTTCAAGTCAACGAACTACATTTAAGCTCATGCACCTGGTTCACGAAACCCATGGTAGTACTTTTTGAGATGGACCACCAATGTTGATTATTTAATGTAATACAAACCCAAGGATCTATGCAAGATCTCATCTCAATGATAGAGGAACTCCATGAAGTCACTTACTATAGTAGTATTATAGGTGTGATACTTAGTCTCGTCCTAGTTATGAATAAAATTATACTTAGATATATTCAATTTTTTTTATGAAAAATATTTTGTTCACTTGAATAAATTCTACTAGTGTAGTCTTGGATTCTTTGCTGGCTCTATAGCCCATATGTGACACATACACTATTGTATGTGATCACAGAAAAGAAAAAAATTTCATGCATTAATCTAATAAATTTTTATTAATTACATATAAAATATAGCTTTAGAGAATATACTACTCTAATATATCTTAATAAGCTTAATTGTATGCTTGACCTTATTCATAGTCGTGAACAAATTTTGAGTACCTAGATATATCTAATTCTCACAGTGGAAACAATCCATCTAGCTAGTTAGATAAACCCATTGGAGTATTGATGGACTCCTTTTGGTCTAATGCCAATGCATGACATATAAATTATACTATTTATTGTCCAAAAATTAAAGAGAATATCCATGCATTAATCTAGTTAATATTGATAATTACATGCAAATGGCTTTTAAGGAAAACACTACATCTAACACAAGCTAACAATGTTGGAGGAGAGCATGGAGGCTTGAAGATGTTAGAAATAGGAGAGAGCAAAAGTACTAAAAGCATGGATAGAATACAAAAAATCTACCAACTTTAATGTGAATTATAAATTATAGTCCTTCACATCATGAGTTCATCTTCCATGCAGACTCACATAATGATTAAATTCATTTACTCATATTTATCTTTTTCTTCTCTTTTGTCTTCTATATCAAGCTCCCAAATTTCATCTCCCAATTTTTTTATTCATTGATGTCCATTTTTACTCTCGAACGCTAGATATATTACAAGTATACAATTATTTCACATACGTTTGGTGCTAGTAAAATTTTTTTGAAATTGAGAAGTGTTATTCTATGAAATATGACACTTGATATGAAAAAATCATTTCTATTTTCTCTCCGCTCCCTATCTTTTTATTTCTAAGGTTGAGATTTTTAGTCAATATAATTTACTTACTATGCTAGTGATGTATATATTATATGTACATTACTTACAGAAAGATTTTATTGCACTAAAAGCTTGTTTGGATAATTGAAAATATTAGAGTATTATCAAATACTCTGGTATTGTTTTCTTTAACAAAATATATTTTACAAAGAAGCATTTTAATAGGCATATTTGAATATGAAAATATCCTAGACTTTTGTCTAAATTGGAGTATATTCTTATTTCACTTGACTATAAACTAATCCAGATAAATCAGATGCAACCCGATTATCCTCACGACTCTCCTTAATTTCTTTTTTTTTTGCTTGCATGCATCTTTTCCTTCCCAGCTTCTTCCTCTCCAACCATGTAAATGTCAGCACCACCAACAAAAGCTCTAGCTACCTCCATAATTGATGATAGTAGTCATGATAATGATAACATTAACTCTCTTTGCCCTTTAACGGATGCATTCAAGCTATCTATGGCATCCATACTGCACCATTTGCTAGAGTCAATCTTTTCATGCACCATTCTTTGCCAAATCTCTCATCTCTTTTTCCATTCTTGTTATATCCTAAAAACCTAATCTCTATCTCCACCTCCACCTCCACCACTACCACCAGCATCATAACCACCACCCTCTTTTCCATCTTCCCAAACACCTCCATTCTTAGCAGTATCTAATAGTCATAAAAAAGGGTTCACATGAAAATATCTTTTTGTCATTGCTTGATTCTATGTTTTAGAGAAACTATAGGTCATCTTCTTGTGACTATTTGATATAGGAATTTGTGTGTTAAAGTATAAATGGCTATTAGATTTGATTCGAATCATACTCATCATGCGATTTCAGGGTTTGGCTTAAATCTATTGATTTTGTTTCTTCAATTATATTTTTTACTTGAGGGTCTAAAGATTGTGTAGAAAGCCTCTATTACTTCTGTTGAGACAAGAGTTTTGTTGGGGTGGAGTGGCATTTTGCTTGGTTGTCTTTGGCTTCTATAGCCACCTATCCCTGATTTGTTCCATTGCATACCTTGATGAAATATAATAAGCATATTTAGTTGGATAGATGGAAATGTTGAAATCAAGGAACAAATCAATAAGAAGAAGGAAATCCTATGTACTTATCTAGTTTGATATACATATAAGTGATCTTCTGTTAACTAACCATTATACTTTATCTAGCATTTTCTTTGCCCAAGTCATTTAACACATGATTGTTATGCATGGCTCCTTTGCAGCCTCTATTGTCCTTGCATATAATTTATCTGATAGCTAGTTTGTTATGATGACAAGTTATTATGCACCTCCTCTAGTTTTCCTATTTTTCATAATAAGTCTTTAATGGATATGCTTACTTGTAACTTTGAATGTTATTTGAAATGAAAGTGACAGTCTTGCTTTTAATATAAATATGTCCACTTGGAAGATGCATAAATTTTGTGCAGATCAACCGTATATCTAGATGGACAAAAGAATCAATATATCTTTTCCAATGCTCTTGTATTAGATTGGAATGGATAAAAGTGCTTTGATATATATTGGATTGAAAAAAAAATGTTTGTATTGCATTGGACTAATTTTCTTAACATCATTCAAATTTTGATACCATGTATGTTAAAATCAAAATTGTATTCGAATGGTAGAATGGTTTGGCTTAATAATGGGTTGAAACGGATTGTATGCAATATTACATTCCACTGGATTAATATTATATGGTTCAACATTTGTATAAAAATGATTATAATTAGAATGATATCAAAATTTTGATATGGAAGTAAGTTTTGAGGACTCAAATGAGCGAGCATTTATTTTCATATCGGCTATCATTGGATAAATCTTGAATATTTAAATAAAAATAATATAAAAAATTGATAAGATATGATGTATATTATCATGTTCGGTTTACTTGGATCATTTTTGGACTTTTCAGATGTTATTTACGTAATATTGATTAGATTCTTGAATGTTTATTGTTATATAGCTTGATTAGTATCTAATGTTTATCATTATCTTATTTTCTTGAATAGCTTTAAGCTAGTGATTGAGATCTACATAAGCCTTATACATAATATAACTTGATTGTGTCAGTGGAAGAAGATATATATGGTTAGTTTTATTATCTACCATTTCAAGCGCCCAGTTACTAATAGCTATTTTTTTTTTTTATAATAGTTAACAACCAGGCAACTATTTTATAATGAACGTACGTGGGGTTCGCCATTTTTAGTAGTCAAATTTGGTGATAAAAAATTTTTCCTACAAAATTTTCATGAGCAATTCAATCGGAAAATTCTCATGGGCAGTTCAAACTACCGGAATTCTTGAATTTCGGAGTAATTTCTTCCTGAAAAAAAAAAAAAAAAAAGTGTCGCAGTACCCGTTTTAGATTATTTTTTATTCTTTGATCCAAATACGTGCGGCTATTATAGTGAAGACGCCTTACAAAAATAAAATAAAATAAAATGTCAAACGCCAAGGATGCATTAGGAAATACGTCCCTAACTTTCTCTTCCCTCTATATAAGAGGTGACGATAAAAAGGGGCAAGAAAGAAAAAAAAATAAAAAAAAAAATCGATGATGATAATGACGATTTCTACTCCCTTGTACTCGTAAAGAAATACAACCCTGCTACTGGCTTCAGCTTCAGTTTCTAAGCAAGCCGAACTCAACTCTCCTCTGTCTCTCTCAGAACCTTCGCTCGAGCGAGCGATCTCTGGTCTTCGATCCAACTCGGGGAAATCTTTTCGTGATGCGAATCTCCTCCCTGAAATGCTCCATCGCCGCCGCCTGAAATCCCGGGAACCCGAGCTGGTTTGCTGCGGAGGCGGTGGAGATCTGGGCTGGATAGGGTTTAAGATGAAGCTCCTGTGCACGCGGAGCTCGGCCTAGGGGTTTTCGGCTTCCGGCACCGAGTTCTCGGGGAACGGGCTCGTTTTCCTATTTCGAGGAGATCTGTGGGATAGGGCTTGAGATCGTGGCTTGGTTGGGAGGGCGAACTTGTTGTGGTGCTTCGGGAGCTCTTAGTGCTGGTTTGAAGTGCTTGGAGAGATCCTGAGGGGAGATCTGGGCGATTCTCAGGTCCCCGTTGGGGTTTCTTCTCAAACGTGGGGGCTTTTGTGCGAGTTGTGGTGGTGCGAGCTGGTATCTTGAGGTTTGGAGAGCTTAACTCGGTTGAAGGGATTTTTAATCGAAAGGTTACTTCTTTGGGGAGGGTTCATACTGGGTTGCCTTAGCTGAGGTAGTTGTTGTACTTCTGGTTTAAGTTTCTACCCTTCGCTTGAGGTCTTTAATCTCTGGTGTTGCGAGTCTTACTGCCGTTGTTCGAGACCTCGGGTGGAGGTTACCATGGTAGGAGTTTCGGTTAGAATTTCTTCTGACGTTTGAAAACCCAGGCTCTCAATAAGCCTGAAGGTCGCTTTGTGAAATCTGGGATCTTGGTCTAGGTTTCAGCTGGAAAATCTGTCGTCAGAAGGTGGAGATAATCTTTTTCAGGTCGAAATATTTAACTCTAAAGTTTGCATGGTGAATGTCAGGAACTGATGAGCTTGGAGATGATAATTTCTTCCAGTGGAATTGGTGTCGGTGGAAGGTGTGCGTACCTGCAGGGGTTTGTTCACCAAGTGGAGTATTCTTCTCCAATTTTTGTGTTGGTCCTCTTCTTCTCAGTTGGATGAACCGAAGCAAAGCAGTGGGTTTGGTGCTCCGGAGAGAAACATAAACGAAGCCATAATAGTCATTTCAACCAGGGAATTGAAAAGTTATAATTTTTGTTGACGAATCACCTTACTTCGGATATTTCACTTGTGTGCCGAAGAAAAGGAGCAACTTCTGTCTCCAGCTTTTTGTTCCTTTTGTATTAAACCTTTTCATATCTGCAAAAGATGAGGATCTCATCGTCAGGTCTTGCAAATCAGCCTCAGGAAGGTGAGCTTCTAAGCTGCTTATTTTCTTAGTTGTCTGAAAACTTTGTGTTCATGGAACTATTTTGTACCATGCTTTCCATTTAGTTGCTGTGGATGCATATTTTTATATTTAAACTCAATTATTGTGATTTTTCTTTATAGAATACACGGTAGAACGTTCTGCATTCCACTGGTTTTGGATTCTGCATCAGTTTGGCTTTTCTGCCTATAATCTGTACATCACAAATGAATGCGCTTTCTTCTGTCAGAATTTGTCTTCCTTATCGAAACTCCTACAAGTACTTTGAGATTTTTGTTGGTTGCTCCCTCGTTGCATGAGAGCTATGTAAGCGATACATAGGTTTTGTGCTCGCATAAGCTGGTCTTTAAGCTTTACAGCAAACCCCAAAGTTGTCTTGGCCCAGAAATTGGCATCATTTAGGAGGTTGATATCCAATCCTAGAAACTTGTCAAGCATTGATGTGTACTGTATCAGTAAAGACAAACCCATATAGATGCAATCAAGGGCATGCAGGCTGAGGTTAAGGTATTTATTCAGTGGTTAAATATGGTTTCCTGATTTGAATTTCTGATGAAGTTTGGAATTTGAGATTTTTGTCTATTGGCTGCAGATGACTTTCTTTGGGTTCTTTCCCTTCTCCTGAATATATCTGTATGTCCTGTATTTAGTTTTCAATTTGATCTTCTCTGGGTTCATGGTGGTACAGGCTCTGGATTCTCTAGAGCTCAAGTCATTGGAATTTTCTGCAGTGTCAGTATGTCAAGCTAAACAACAAAACATTTAAGTTTCTCCTGCTTCATTTAAACTGCCATCATCTGGCTGTATTGGGCACAGGCCAGGAGTTGCACAAAAGAACCATCCAGTGAGCATTTGCCATGGATCTGATATGTATGTGTCTCCTGTAGTTGTTCTTGTGGAGGTTTCAAACTCTGCTATGCATACCAAACTTGCATAGTTGGAAAGTTAGTCAGCCATACTGAGATGGGGGGCTTAAACTCTGATATTTGTGTAGGTCTTACCTATTTTTGGACAGTCCTGATCACAGACAGAAGGATAACAGTTTTTCTGTGAGGAGCTGTGGAACTAGAAGAACCATTTCAGGAGATAAGAATTTTAAATCTACAACATTCCTTTATGTAATAGAACTGTGAGTTTCAATCCACTATGGAGGAAAGCAACATCTTGCGCAAACATAGACTTTGCTTTATAGTTGTTCTTGTAGGTTTGCGGTGTATGGATCAGCTATCAAATAAAGATAGGGATGATGTTTCTTCTTCTTCTTCTTCTTCTTCTTTTTTGGGTTTAATCTTGAAGCAGCTTGCCATATTCAATGGTTCTGTTTACACATATTTGGATTAGGTTTAGCTTAGGTTTCAAAAGGAACTACATCTTTTCCCAATTGTGCACCCAGTAGTTTTTATCTATAATTGCCAATTTTTGCTGCTCAAATCCAAGACGTGATCATTTTCTCTTTGCTGCATCCTTTCCAAGTTTGCTTCTAATGAGGTGCCATCTTTGACAGAAGAACAAAGATATCTGAATTCAGAGTTATGGCATGCATGTGCTGGGCCACTTGTATCATTACCTGCTGTTGGAAGTCGTGTGGTATACTTCCCACAGGGTCATAGTGAGCAGGTCAGTTTTTCACTCCAATTATATATCAGTCTTTCACTCATGGATGACAAAGATGTGCACTATTATAAAGTCTATTATAAAGTGATGGTGTGGTGTTTATGACTGGTGGATAGCAAGTAGTTTTAAATTTGTATTGCATGGAACAATTCGTCATATGTTCTTGCTAGGTTGCTAACTTTGATGTGCTTATGTCTTGCATTTTTTATAGATTTCGGATATTATGTATGTTATCAACTATTTGTTGTTTTAATATCTATGACCCTTCTATTATTAAAATGCTTGATGGGTTGTGTAAAAGGTTATCTAGTTTCAGCTTTATTATGGACGATCTTCCCTTATAAGGATCAGGCCTCCTGGCATAGAGAACATATTAACTTCCTTATTATTTTTTTGTGAATTATAATGCTTCAGTGTATCTATGCAGGTAGCTGCATCAACAAACAAGGAAATTGATTCCCATATTCCCAACTATCCAAGCTTACCTCCTCAGTTGATCTGTCAGCTGCATAATGTCACTATGCATGTAAGTTAAATATGCATTTTTGGACATGTATGATTTCATGGCCAGCTGCCTGACACATGAACGCGTGTTGTGCACACTTTAGGCTGATGTAGAGACAGATGAAGTTTATGCCCAAATGACATTGCAACCTTTGAGCCCGGTAATCATTAGTATCTTTGTGCTTTTGACCTTATTTGATCATGTTATGGATGCTTTTTATAAATTTTTGACATAATCTTATATTCAGCAAGAGCAAAAAGAACCCTATCTCCCTACTGAATTGGGTACACCCAGCAAACAGCCAACTAATTATTTCTGTAAAACATTGACTGCAAGTGACACCAGTACACATGGTGGTTTCTCTGTTCCCCGGCGAGCAGCTGAAAAAGTCTTTCCACCATTGGTGAGTTTTTTTGTTCGTGTAGGTGTGAACTTTACTGACAGAATGGCTGTTTTTCTGGAAAATATGCATTACAAATCTGCTCGTCTTTCTTATTCTTCTATCTGTATGCTGCTCTTCTAGGATTTTTCACAGCAGCCTCCTGCACAAGAGTTGATGGCACGAGACCTTCATGGAAATGAGTGGAAATTCCGTCATATCTTTCGTGGTATGTGAGAAGTTTCAACTGTTTTCAGCAATATATCTTACTTGAAATGTGTTGTTAGTTCATCAGTAGGATTTTGCTAATCACGTGACTCATAGTTTGCTAATTATATGGCTCATGGTGATTAATTGTTGGAATCATGCATGTGGAGGGATATCCACTTGGTTGCCTCATCCCACTTTAAAATGGTACATTATTGAGCTCTAAAAGTACCTTGTCTTTTTTTATTCTTTACCTAAACTCATTCTCTAACTCCAGGAGTTATAGAGAGTTGTTCCTAGCTTGTGAACTAAAATTGCTTAACCAGGAAGGCAGTGGACCTTTTAGCCAGCAAGTATTGCATGTACTATTGGCAGGCTTTCTCTTGTTTGAAGTTGCTTTTACCAAGAGCTCAGCACAAATTCCCAGGGTGTTAAATAAGAATTTGATCCATGAAGCAGTCCCTATTTAAATGGAATAAGGCCATCTGATTAATGTTAAGATAGTACAATGCCTTTTCCACATTCTCTGTAATCATTGGAGTAAACAGATGATTTGCAAGGAAACTTTGTCAGGTTCATATATGTTATTGCTTTTTTGATGCGTATGCATGTGCATAGGATGATGATGCATGGCATTAATATTTCAGAATGCTTTAAGTAGATTATTTTCACTATCTTGCCTTTCAGATATGAAGTATGTTGAAATTATGGCCCTAATTCTCATAGACTGGATTGAGAGGGATGTATAGGCATATTTTTTAGAGTTCCTTATGCCTGGGTCAATCTAAGAAATTATTGATGGGACAGTGGTAAAAATAAGTTGTATTGGAAAATCAGAAACAAAAATAATGGTAAATAAAAAGGATGCTTGTATATATGATGATTGAATGTGCCTATGCCAAAATGAATTTGTTGCCTAGATGAATTTGACAAGCTAAATGATTGGCAGAAGATGAAGTGAGCATGACAGTGAGGGGAGAACACTACTAAAGATCAAGAGTTGTGGAAATATAGTTTAGAAGCATGGTTAAATGTGGTATGTTCTTAGAAAAATGAGCCTACAATGTCCTAGGATGAGATTACAGAGAGTGAGCAGCCAAATTGAAGTGCACCAGGTAACCATATTTATATGGGATCAGGTATAGCTTTGATTGTCATAATTTTTCTTCATTTATGACATGACATGTTGTAGTTGGTCAGAGTGGATGCATCAACATTAGTGGAATTGGTATTGGAACCTGTGCCGATTACATGGCTGTACGGTGTGGTGTGATACTGTGCGATGCTGATTCACTGCGTACTGACAAAGGGGAGCCGGAGAGGGAGACGGAAAGAGAGGAAACGAGATGGAGCGAGGGAGAGGGATGGAGGGAGAGAGGGAGAGGAGGGGGGGAGAAAGAGGTTGACAGAGGGAGGGAAAGAGCGGTTTCGAGCCCCCTCTCCTCCGGCCGCAACATGATGAAATAGAGAAAAAGAGAGGGAGGTGAGGGAGAGGGAAGGGGGAGAGAGAGCAAAAGGCCGGAGGGAGAGGGAGAGGACTTTTGAGCCTCCTCTCCTCGGCCCCAGTATAATTGGGGTGGAACCTCCTATTTCAAAATGAAACAGGGTCTCTAGCCTTTTTTTTTGTGATTTTTTTAAAAAAAATGAAGTCAACAATGGTGTAACAATGGTGGAGCCTCTTCTTTGAAATGTAATAGGGGCTCTGGTCTCTTTTTTTAATTTTTAATTTGAAGTCGGCGCTCGACAATTGGAGGAGAGGAGGCTTGAAAGTCCTTGCCCTCCGTCTGTTTTAGCCTCTCTCTCTCCCTCTCCCTCCCTTCTGCTCCTTCTCTCTCCTTCCCTCCCACTCCCTCTCAATCCTTCCCTCTTGCTCTCTCTTTTCCTCTCTTTCCTTCTCCTTCTTCTTCTCCCCTTCCCTTGCCGATTTCTCAAACTGAGGGGCACAATTGAGCTAGTCCATCTCGGGTACGGCTCGATGAACCCTGAAGTGGCGGTTCAGGACAGTACCATCTTTCATGGCATACGTGATTGAGGATGAATTAGAAATTTTATGCATATCTCCTTTACCAACTTCGCATATGTAGGAAATTGAACTCTAAATGTGGTGCACTATTATGAATGGTCTCTAGATGTCTTAAATAGGATTTTCTATATTGTGCTGAACCGGTCGGTACACCCCGTACTGTACCGGACCGACAGAGAACCGGCACGATTCGGCCGATTCAAACGGTATATTGGCGGTACCGAGAGGAAAAGAGAGGAAAAGTGAGAAAGAGAGAGAAAGAGGAGAGAGAGGGAGGCGGGAGCTGTCGGAGGCCGGCGGTGGCCCGCTGCGGCCATCGAAGGGCTTCTGACCCTGTTATCGCCCGATAGGGCATTTGAAAGAGCGAAAAAGAGAGAGCGCTCAACTGGGGGGGCGACGTACCGGACGGACGGCGCCTTCGTCATGAAGTCCCTAGTGGCCGGCGAGCCGACGCCGACGGCTTGAGGGCGGTCGAACGGGCGAAGCCTTGCCCTTGTTGAAATAGGTGACGGTCTGTTTTCGTTTTTTTTTTTGGTTTTAAACTCATGAAGTCGGCAACCCAGTTGCCGACTTCATGATTTTTTTTAAAAAAAAATGGCCGGCTTCACTTAAAATCCGATTATTAAAAAAATTTTCGTGAAACAGGGGTATTGCCCTTGTTTCATGCCTGTGGCACCGCGTGCGTGGACTGCGCCCTCCGGCAGCCTTGCCGGCTCCTTCCTCTCCCTCTTTTTCTTTCTTCCTCTCTCTTGCTCTCTATTTCTCTCTCTCTCTATTTTTCTTTTTCCGATTCGGCTCCGGGTTCCTTTGTCGGTTCGCCTCGATTCTGTCACGCCCCAACCCAATACCTGAGTTGGGCACATGACACGGCCACACAAACCCTAGAGCAGCACCCTAGGATCATGTAAGGCCTAAAATTTTAACACTTCAAAATTTTAGATAACTAATTAAATACCAAATCAATCAACCAATGTCACAACTTCAAATCAAATGCAATCTTGTTCAATACAACTATTCAAATGTTCTTTGGCATCAGAGAATTTAAACTAACTAAATTACTAAAGACTTCAGTCCTCATTTGCTCTCGCCCAAACCATCCAATCTAAGTTTCCTGTGAGTCTGAAAAAAATTAAGAAGAAAAATATGAGCTTCTCCAACTCAGTAAGAATCACTGCACATGTACATCAAGCCAGTAAATAGAATTAATATTTCTAAAACCAATGCAATTGAGAAATCTTCTAGGTATACAATAACTAGAATAATATCACAAATATGCATATGTATCATCATACATCATCAGGTGGAATCTTCATTCATTGTTGAATTTCATATTAAGTATTGTATCTTATCATATTTTTGATCTGTCAATATTTCAACCCTTTTTGGCTTTGGACTAACTCAGACCATACCTCAATCTCTTTCCAATCCAATTATTCTTTCATAAAAGCCTTTCAAGGCTGTCCCAGGATGAGCTCCTGGCCGGCTGTCCCACGTACAAAAGCCCGTGAGAGGCTGTCCCAGGCATAAGCTCCTGGCGGGCTGTCCCAGGCATGAGCTCCTGGCCGGCTGATCCACCTGTAAGCCAGTGGGGGCTGTCCCAGGCATAAGCTCCTGGCGGGCTGTCCCAGGCATGAGCTCCTGGCCGGCTGATTCATATGTCGAGGTTAGTCCAAAACATACCCTTTTCATTCAATTATGAATTTTATCGAATTATTTCAATTTACAGAATGAATAAGTTGATAATTCATGTCCATAAGATTCATACCATCAATCATAAAAATTCTTTCATAATATACTCAAAAAAAAAATATTCATATAAGCCATATCTCAACGTCTAAAGCATGGAAAATTCATCGATTATAATTTCAATATTGCAATTTCAACATATAAGATTAACAAATAAATAACATAAATTTAGCGATGATCATGTACAGGATTCTTACCTCGATAATTGGGAATTCAAATTCACAACCTTATAGTCCGAAAATCAAGTCCTACTCGTTGTCTCCCTGATCGTTAGACTGCTCTCCTATCAAACAAAATAAATTGATTTAACCAAATAAATTTTCTATATATTTTAAGGTCATCTGACTCATACCCATGTTCCCCCACCTTTTATATATATATATATATATATATATTTATATATATATATATATTTTTATATATATATATATATATTTTTTTTTTAAAGAAGAGAGAAGATGCTTCTTCTTCTTCTCTCCTTACGTTCGAAAACAGGGACCCGAGCCCCCATTCGAACCTCTCCCCATATCCCGACCCAGAGAACACCCCCAGCCACCTTCCCCGGCAACGTTCCGACGCCGGCAATGCTACCGTGTCGGCGGCAGAGTCACCCTCCTTGTTGCCGGCGGCAGGGAAGGAAGAAAATCACAAAAACAGGGTATCCCTGTTGAGCCCGAACCAGCTCCTTGCCGGCTTCCAAACACCGGTGACCGGAGAATAACAAGGAGAAAAGGAAATACCTGGTTCCGCCGTCCAAAGAAAGCTCCGACGACTCCTCTTTCTTCCGATCAACCCCCCCACGGTAATCTTTGAGAAAGTTTCTCAAAACCCTCGATTTTCCTCAAAATTTTTGGTTGTAACTTCCTAAAGGAAGGTCGGGGGATCTTATAGTGGAGGTTTCCTACCCTAGCCGGACTCTTTGAGTCCGAAATTGCTGGAATCGTGAAGGAAGAAGACTCCGGCTAGGAGTCTTCCTCCTTCTCTGTTTTCTTTTTTTTTTTTTTTTTTTTTGTTGTTGGGCCGTCTGGGCTACAGGCCCAGATAACCGGGCTGCTACAATCTCCCCCCCTTAAAAAAAATTTCGTCCTCGAAATTTACATACCTGAGTTTTCAAAAAGTTGTGGATACTTGATCTTCATTTCTGTCTCGAGTTCCCATGTAGCCTCTCTCTCGCTATGATTGCCCCATTGAATCTTCACATAAGGAATAATTCGATGTCGTAACACCTGATCTTTCTTGTCAACAATCCGTACTGGATATTCTTCATAAGTCATATCCTTCTGAAGACGCAAAGGTTCATAACTCACGACATGACTTGGATCTGGAATATACTTCCTCAACATCGATATATGAAACACATCATGAACACCAGATAAAGTCGGCGGTAATGCTAATCGATATGCAACCTCTCCGATCCTGTCTAAAATTTCAAAAGGGCCAATATATCTTGGACTCAACTTACCACGAACTCCAAATCTCATTACACCTTTAGTGGGAGAAATTCTCAGAAAAACATGATCGCCTACATGAAATTCCAGCTCCCTTCTTCTATTATCAGTATAACTCTTTTGCCTGCTCTGAGCCGTACGAAGTCGTTCCTGAATCATGTGTACTTTTTTCACTGTCTGCTGCACTATTTCTGGTCCCAACAGTTTTCTTTCCCCACCTCATCCCAACAAATGGGCGATCTACATTTTCTTCCATATAATGCCTCGAAAGGAGCCATCTGAATGCTTGCTTGGTAACTATTATTATAAGCAAACTCAACCAATGATAAGTGATTATCCCATGCTCCGCCTAAGTCCATGACACAAGCCCTTAACATATCCTCTAGGATCTGTATGGTTCGTTCTGATTGTCCGTCAGTTTGAGGATGAAAAGCTGTACTGAAATTTAACTTGGTTCCAAGAGCTTTATGAAGACTCTTCCAAAACTGCGAAACAAATCTACTATCTCGATCTGACACAATAGTAACTGGTACTCCATGCAGTCGTACAATCTGCTCTATATATAAGCCTGCCAATCTTTCTAAGGAGAGACCAATCCGAAAGGGTAAGAAATGTGCTGATTTCGTCAATCGATCAACAATTACCCATACGGCATTATTATTTCGAAATGTTTTAGGTAATCCAGTTACAAAATCCATAGTAATATGCTCCCATTTCCACTGAGGAATAAGAAGAGACTGCAGTGGTCCTGCTGGTCTTTGATGTTCAGCTTTTACTTGTTGACATACCAAACATTGGGCTACAAATTATGCAATATCCCTTTTCATACCAGACCACCAAAAATTTCTTTTCAAATCTTGATACATCTTTGTGCTTCCAGGATGCATAGTGTAAGCCGAACAGTGAGCTTCCTCTAGGATCTCGTCTCTTAATCCTGAAATCTTGGGAACACATAATCTGTTATCAAATCTCAATGACCCATCCTCATGTATCCAAAATTTTGTCTGTATACCGGATTTCACTACATTTATGACCTTTTATAACTCTGAATCCTCCTTTTGAGCTGCTTTAATCTTTTCAATCAAAGTAGGCTGTAGTACAAGATTTGCAAGCTGAACTTGAGAATCATGCAGTCGTATTTCAATTCCTGATTTCTCCAAATCCAGCAATATAGATTTTTGTGAGGTAATTAGAGCAGCCAATTCACCAGAAAACTTTCTACTTAGAGCATCGGCTACAACATTTGCTTTCCCGGGATGGTAATTTATTGTCACGTCATAGTCCTTTAGTAGTTTCAGCCACCTTCTTTGTCTCATATTTAACTCCTTCTGAGTAAAGATATATTTTAACTTTTATGATCTGTGAAAATCTCGCAATGCTCCCCATATAAGTAATGCCTCCATATTTTTAAAGCAAAAACTACAGCTGCTAATTCTAAGTCATGAGTAGGATAATTCCGCTCATATAACTTCAGTTGTCGAGAGGCATAAGCTATCACCTTTCCTTTTTGCATCAAAACACAACCGAGACCTTTACGAGAAGCATCGCTATAGATAGTGAAACCCTCTGTCCCAGATGGAATGGTTAAGATTGGAGCAGTCACCAGTCGTCTTTTTAACTCTTGGAAGCTTTGCTCACATTCGTCTGTCCATTCAAATTTTACTTGTTTCTGTGTTAGACGAGATAGAGGCATAGCAATACTAGAGAAACCTTCCACAAACCTTCGATAATAGCCAGCTAATCCCAAAAAGCTGCGTATCTCTGATACGTTAGTGGGTCGGCTCCAGTCAACTACTGCCTCCACTTTCCTTGGGTCAACTGAGACACCCTCCTTGGAGATGACATGCCCGAGAAAAGTAACACTGCTCATCCAAAATTCACATTTTTGTAGCTTTGCATACAGCTTCTTTTCCCTCAGAGTTTCTAATACAGTCCTCAAATTTCTTCATGTCGAGTGAGCTTTTCGAGTAAATTAAAATATCATCAATAAATACAACTACAAATCGATCCAAGTATGATGCAAACACTCGATTCATAAGATTATAAAGGCTGCCGGTGCATTGGTCAGACCAAATGGCATGACTAAAAACTCATAATGCCCATATCTAGTCCGAAAGGCTGTTTTTGATATGTCTCCGGCTGTATCTTCAACTGATGGTAACCAGAACGAAGATCAATTTTTGAGAAAACTTGAGCTCCTTGCAACTGATCAAACAGTCATCAATTCGTGGTAAAGGATATTTGTTTCGCACTGTTACCTTGTTTAATTCTCGGTAGTCTATCAAAGCCGAAGGCTACCATCTTTCTTCTTTACAAAAAGTACTGGAGCTCCCCAAGGTGACACACTAGGTCTAATGAATCCTTTGTCCAACAACTCTTGCAATTGTTTTTGTAATTCCTTCAATTCTGCTGGAGCCATTCGATAAGGAGCTTTAGAAACTGAACTCGTACCAGGGATCAGTCAATAAAAATTCAATCTCTCGATCAGGAGGTAGTCCAGGTAGGTCATCAGTAAAAACATCAGAAAATTCCTTCACAATAGGGATATCCTCTAACTTGAGTTTTTCATTCTGAGTTTCTAATACAGTGGCTAGAAATCCTTCACATCCTTTTCTAAGAAATTTCTGAGCATGAATAGCTGAATGAACTTCTGGTGAAAGAAGGTTTAGTGCTCTTAAAACTAAACTCTGACTGTTCTGGAATTTGAAACATTATTGTCTTTTGGAAGCAGTCAACTGTAGCATGATATGCTGCTAACCAATCATCCCCAAGATTAGATCAAAGTCCTTCATTCTAAAACTAATAAGTTTGCTTTCATCTCCCTATCCTCATACTTAGACACAATCTTTCAAATTGAATTAACCAAGATCACCTCTCCACTTGGTGTGCAGACACAGAGATTATTTTCTAAAGGTGTAGGAGACATCTCTTTATCTTCTTAATAAAACTAGTTGCTATAAAAGAGTGGGTAGCTCCAGGATCAAATAGAGCATAGACATTGTTGGATGCAATTTTAATCATACCTGTCAGATATTCATTTATCATTCAGTGCTATATGTCCTTATATATCTAAGCATATAATAATTCATGACATATATATAAAAGAATTTTTAAGAGATCGATTCAGTACCTGTCACCACTGAGTTAGAAGCATTAGCATCCTGTTGGTAAGTGCATAGACTCGTCCTTGGGTCTTTGATTTTTGTTGTCCCGCATCTTGTCTTTGTACATCTTGGGGTGCTCGATTAGCGGGGGTATTCTGATAATTTTGAGGCATCTGCTGTCTCTGAGATTCTCCTCCATTGCGGCATACAACTGCTTTGTGGCCATCTCATCCACATTTGTAACATTATCCCCCAGGCCATGTGCAATCTCGTTTAAGATGGGGTCCTCCACATCTATAACATATAATGCTCCCCTGATATTGAGTTTTACTTTCAACTGCAGACTGGCTTGGTTTTGGGGTTTTTGGCTTGAAGGCTCTGCTACTTTGACCTTGAAAATCAGTTGCTCGATCCCTTTTCTTCATACTTTTCTCTCTTGCTGCTTGAGCATCATTGAGTCCTTTTTCTATTATTAAGCATTTGTTTACGACTTCTTTATAAGTGGGCAGCTCAAAAACAGTCACCAACTGTTGGATTCTATCCCTTAATCCATTCTCAAATTTTCTGGCTCGAATATTTTCCTCAGCTATCAATGCAGGGGCGTATCTCGACAATTCTTCAAATTTGACTGCATATTGAGCAACTGTCATGTGGCCCTGCACCAGACGATCGAACTCTTGAAATTTTTGGAGTCGGATACTCTGGGAAAAATACTTCTCATAGAAAACCTTTCTAAATTCTTCCAATGTAAAAGGTACATCATTTGGCCCTAGCTTTCTAATTTTCATCTCCCACCAATCGGCTGCCTCACCTTGTAATATAAACGTGGCAAAAGTGACCTTGTCTTCAGCAGGACATCTCAAAGCATGGAAAACTTTCTCTATTGCTTTTAGCCAGCTTTCTGCTTCCATAGGATCTGAGGTCCTTGAGAATGCCGGTGGTGCATATTTTTTGAAGTCTAATAAATTGATTTGACGTTCATACTGATTTTCAGCTCTTTGTTGCTGCTGAGACTGTCGCTCCTGAAATATTTGTTGTATGAACTGTTGTTGTTGTCCCTGTTGCACCTCCAATATCTTCCTCATATCTTCCCTTGCAGCCACTTGTTGTTGAACCAGTACTTGCATTAACTGAGCTGCAGTAATTTGTTCCCCAGGTTGAATTTCAGGTTCTCCTGGAGTTTCTTCCCTAGGAGTGACCTCTGTAGGCTCAGTAGGATGTTCTTGTTGTGGTGCTTCATTATCCGATGAGGGTGGAGCATTTTCTTGTGGTGTAGCTGGCTCCCAAGCACTAGAGCCATCCGCAAAACGAGTAGGTCTCCGATTTCGCCCACGCTCAGTCCCTCTTGCCATGACAACCTACACAGTTTCACTTGAGTCAAAAATTTAAGAATAGTATTTCATATTAGTCAATTTCCATCTAAAAGTCTACCCATATACTCTCTCTCAAAATAAACCTTAGGATTCCTAAACCTAGGCTCTGATACCACTCTGTCACGCCCCAAACCCAATACCTGAGTTGGGCACATGACACGGCCACACAAACCCTAGAGCAGCACCCTAGGATCATGTAAGGCCTAAAAATTTAACACTTCAAAATTTTAAATAACCAATTAAATATCAAATCAATCAACCAATGTCACAACTTCAAATCAAATGCAACTTGTTCAATACAATTATTCAAATGTTCTTTGGCATCAGAGAATTTTAAACTAACTAAATTACTAAAGACTTCAGTCCTCATTTGCTCTCGCCCAAACCATCCAATCTAAGTTTCCTGTGAGTCTGAAAAAAAAATAAGAAGAAAAAATATGAGCTTCTTCAACTCAGTAAGAATCACTGCACATGTACATCAAGCCAGTAAATAGAATTAATATTTCTAAAACCAATGCAATTGAGAAATCTTCTAGGTATACAATAACTAGAATAATATCACAAATATGCATATGTATCACCATACATCATCAGGTGGAATCTTCATTCATTGTTGAATTTCATATTAAATATTGTATCTTCTCATATTTTTGATCTGTCAATGTTTCATCCCTTTTTGGCTTTGGACTAACCCAGACCATACCTCAATCTCTTTTCAATCCAATTATTCTTTCATAAAAGCCTTTCAAGGCTGTCGCAGGATGAGCTCCTGGCCGGCTGTCCCACGTACGAAAGCCCGTGAGAGGCTGTCCCAGGCATAAGCTCCTGGCGGGCTATCCCAGGCATGAGCTCCTGGCCGGCTGATCCACCTGTAAGCCAGTGGGGGCTGTCCCAGGCATAAGCTCTTGGCGGGCTGTCCCAGGCATTAGCTCCTGGCCGGCTGATTCACATGTCGAGGTTAGTCCAAAACAAACCATTTTTCCTTTAATTCTTGATTTTATCGAATTATTTTAAATTACAGAATAAATAAGTTGATAAATCATGTCCATAAGATTCATACCATCAATCATAAAAAAATCCTTTCATAATATACTCATATTAAAAAAAACATTCATATAAGCCATATCTCAATGTCTCAAGCATAGAAAATTCATTGGTTATAATTTCGATATTGCAAATTCAACATATAAAACTAACAAATAAATAACATAAATTTAGCGATGATCATGTACAGGATTCTTACCTCGATAATTGAAAATTCAAATTCACAACCTTATAGTCCGAAAATCAAGCCCTACTCGTTGTCTCCCTGATCGTTAGACGGTTCTCCTATCAAACAAAAATAAATTGATTTAACCAAATAAATTTTCTATATATTTTGAGGTCATCGGACTCATACCCATGTTCCCCCACCTTTTATATATATATATATATATTATTTATTTATTTATATTTTTTTTTTTAATTAAAGAAGAGAGAAGATGCTTCTTCTTCTTCTCTCCTCACGTTTGAAAACAGGGACCCGAGCCCCCATCCGAACCTCTCCCCACATCCCGACCCAGAGAGCACCCCCAGCCACCTTCCCCGGCAACGTCCCGACGCCGGCAATGCTACCATGTCGGCGGCAGTGTCACCCCTCCTTGTTGCCGGCGGCAGAGAAGGAAGAAAATCACAAAAAAACAGGGTATCCCTGTTGAGCCCGAACCGGCACCTCGCCGGCTTCCAAAAACACCGGTGACCGGAGAATAACAAGGAGAAGAGGAAATACCTTGTTCCGCCGTCCAAAGAAAGCTCCGACGACTCTCCTTTCTTCCGATCAACCCCCCCACGGTAACCTTTGAGAAAGTTTCTCAAAACCCTCGATTTTCTTCAAAATTTTTGGTTGTAATTTCTTAAGAGAGGACGGGGAATCTTTATACAGGAGGTTTCCTACCCTAGCCGGACTCTTTGAGTCCGATTTTGCCGGAATCGTGAAGGAAGAAGACTCCGGCTAGGAGTCTTCCTCCTTCTCTGTTTTTTTTTTTTTTTTTTTTTGATGTTGGGCCGTCTGGGCTACAGGCCCAAGTACCCGGGCTGCTACAGCAACGTCCGCTGCTGCTCTGCGCACCCCCTCGGCCCCAAGCATGCCCGCCGCTGCTTCGCGCACCTCTCTGCCCCCTGCATGCCTGCGGTCTCTTCCCATCCCGCATACCATCCTCCGCCTGTGCCATCCCATCCTCTGTCGGTGGGTTCTCCACGCCCATTCCCTCTCCCACACCATCTGCGACTCATCCGTAAGCTGCCCACCGCTCCTCCACACCTCCCCTCCCCCCTTCCCTCGTGCGACTTCTTCGTGCCACCCTCCGTCGGTCCCCAAACCCCACCTCCTCCCCTCCGCCACGGCTTCTCTGTGCCACCCCCATGCACCCATGGGTCTTTAGTTTTCCATTTGCTCAAAAAATAAAATAAAAATAAAAAATAAGTCAGCATCATGGTATTCGTAAAATCGTCGGTCCAATCTGCGATTTCAACGTAGGGGATAAATTGAAAAATAAGTTAGGGGAGAAAATATTTTTAAAAATAAAAAAATAAAAATAAAAAAGAATCCGTGTTTTGGTGGGTTACCAGGGGCTGCGAGCGGTGCAAGTCAAATTGTCGATCAGCACCTGTCAGAAAACTATCGCATGGGTAAATGTGATATTTCCTGTGTATGTGTTGGAACGGATGGAGGGCGGTGGGCGGCCCGGAAAAGGTGGCCGACAGTCATACCTTACGTCCACATTTCAGACACGTGATTTTACGTGTTCCCATCTATGAGCTGTCCCGCTTGGTTGTTTGAACTCGAAAGCCCGTTAGTGCCGACTTAAAGCTGGGCTACCACCTGCGTAATCTGACCAGGGAAAATGCCCAACATCATCAATCTCTGGCGTATGATTACTTTCCCCTTCCAACTCCTTGCTCGGTGCACCGGTTCTACACGGGAGTGAATGACTGCCTAAATAACTTGCCCTTGATTAACACCTATGTATCTAATCCCGAATGGGGTCAGAATTAGCAAGACTCCCATGGTAATCAATAAATAATTATTAAGCCTGATATCACCGTTGCCATTTGGACGAAGGGTGCAGCGTTAGGGCGAACAAATAATGATCCGATTTGTCAATTTGATCCATGCTTGACCTGTCATAAAAAGATTTGGATTTGATCTAAATAAGTTCAGATTATAAATAGATCAATCCATTTAACCTGTTTATTAAATGGGTCAGATTTGGATTCTGATATGCTAACCTGTTTAATCCGTTTATTAAATGGGTCTAGTTGGGTAAGGTCAACTGTAAAAATCGTTTATACCCATTTATTTCCATTTATGCCTTAGGGTTTCAACTTTTGATCATGTGGTGGGAAAAAAAAGTGGATCGCTCCTCCATTTGCAGTCCGCCTCATGCAGAGAGTAGCTACCTTCCTTTATGCTTGATGTCCACGCTAGACTCCAGGCTCCATTGTTAGGGTTTTGAGCTTTTCTCATTAGGGTTCTGAGTTTCTTTCTCTTTTACCTTCCTTTCTTAGATGGACCTTGGTTCCGATCTTCCATCGACAACTGAGTTTCTCTTGTTAGGGTTTCTTACTCTCTCTTCTTAGAAATCAGAAGATCACCAAGCCTCAAGGGAAAAAAGGAAAGAGAAGGCAAGAGAAGACGCACAGTAACACGATACATCTGTTGCTTTCTATTTTTCATCTTTATATATTTTTCATCTTGTTACCTCTTAATATTTTTTCTGTTTTAAGATTTCTCTTCGGCGCCGCATCTCTCTTTGTGAACTATGAATCTTTGATCAAATATGTGGTATGCTTTTCCAGATGTCAACAAATGTGAACATAATATGCTTCTTTTATGCTGTTCAACATCTTTTATTTGCCCTTGTTTGTTTCTGACCTCCATGGCGGTCCTTCTATATCTCTTTCATCTTTCATTTTTCTAAGTAAAAAAGATTTATTGGGTTATTTTGCCCTTCTGTTTGATCCCAAGAGAATAAATAAAAAATGAGACTGCTGAAGATTAGGGGTGGCAATCAGATCGGATCGGATCATAAATAGATCGGATCAAATACAGATCGAATAAAAAAATATCAAATCTGAATCCGATCGATTTATTAAACAGATCAGATTTTCAAATATGAACCTGACTCATTTAATAAACAGGTCATCCGATTCGATCCGTTTAACATGTTTATTAAACAGATAACCTATCTAACCGATCCGATTCAATCCATTTAACTTATTTACTAAATAAATAATCTGTTTACTAGACCCAACCTGATCTGACCTGTTTAACTTTTTTGTTTAACAAAATTAATTATTTTTGGGCCTTGGGCCCAATACTATTTGAATTTTAATCTGTTAGTTCAAACCAAGAGATAATCCATCTCATAATATGAACTATTAATCAACCAAACACAAAACTATGAATCAGAAACTCAACCAAATCCACATAGAATTAGAAAAAAAATGCAACGATTAACTTAATCAACCAAATATGAACTACTAAATTTCACATAATATGAATCAAAAACTCACGAATCAAAAACTATGAATCAGAAACTCACATAATATGAACTATTAATAAACTAAATCCACAAATTTCACATATCCAACATAGAATCAGAAACTCAACCAAAACTATGAAGACCAACAATTAACTTAATGCTGATATCTACTATTCTCCTAAAGCAAAATCCTAAAAAAGGAAAACAAATCGAATATATCAGTGAAAAATCAAAAAATAGGAAAAATAAATCGAATGTTAACCAAGCTTCAAATAAAACCCTAAAGTGAAAAAAATAACCCAAAAAACTTATCAAAAAATAGGGAAGAACCGATACCTAGATCGAAATGGAGGGGAGGAGAAGAGAGAGTCTTTAGATCTCTATGATGGGGCGGCAGTGGATGAGGGACTCCTCATCATTTTTTTTCTCCTGCAGCTTCTCAATACCTTACCCCCACCGCACAACCACAATCGGCCCCCATCCGCCCGTGCCACACCCCTACAACCCCCTGCCTGTTGCTCCTCCATGGCCCCTGGGGGCCCCTTCCGTTGCAACCCATGGCTCCATACGACCACCACCTCTAGCCTTGGCGAAGCCCGCACCCCGTGCCCCCACACTCCACATGACCCACACCACCTGCGAGCCTCAGTGCTCACACCTGTTGCCCCATAGTCCCTCCCCTCCGCCTGTCTTCTGCCCTCACTGTCGATACAGACGACCGGCAAAGCCTGCACCTCATGCCCCCATGGCTCTGCGCGACCCACACCGCCCCCTGACCCCGGTGCCCACACCCGATGCCCCGTATTGCCTCTCCTTCGCATGTCTTCTGCCCTCACCACTAGTACAGACGAGAAAAACAAACAAAAATGAGGAAGAAGAAATGGGGCAAGCGAAAGAGGAAGAGGAAATGGGGGTGCCCTCACCACCATTTGGTCGGCCAAGAGCAAGAGGAAGAGCAAGCGGAAGAGGAAGAGGAAATGGGGGTGCCTCCTCAGCCAGGTCGAATGGTCATCCGCTGAGGGTTAGAAGAAAAAAAATGAAAAATCAGACTTTTTTAGCCTTTTCGATCGCGCTTCACATTTTAAACAAGCTGCCGCCGGCTACCCTAAGCCTTAGATCTAAACAGGCTACCATATCTAATCAGGCCCGGCCAAAAAGTTAAATGGGTTAAACAGGTTAAACAAGTCAAGCATCTACAACCTGAACCCGATCTGATTATTAAACGGATTAAACAGGCCAACCGTTTACAATCTGAACCTATTTAATCCAAACCCAAGCCTATTTCAGGTGGGTCGAATAGGGATCAGATTGATAGGTTGGATCGATTTTTGCCACCCTTACCGAAGATTTCATATTAATCCTTACAAAAGTACACATTTTTGTTAGTTGCTTATATTGCTTCTTTTGATTTCAAACTCCATTGTTTTTTTTTTTTCAAACTAAATAGAGATGCTAAGTTTTTCAGTCTTCCAGTAACCTGATACTAATAGCACTCTGGAAGTCCATGATATAGGTTTGGCCACTTCTTAACATAGATAGTAAAATTTTGATTAAAAAAAAAAACTGCATCTCAAGGTCTGATAGTTTGATTTCAGCAAACTATATGCATTACTATAAATAAATGATCTTTGAATTTTGATGTCTGAAATGAGTTGGAAAATAATGTTGAATGATTTTTTTAAACAACTCTAACAGTGCAAGATCTGATTTTATATTTTATGCTAAATCAAATTGTCCATGCAACTATGTCTATGCTCATCCTTTCTTTGGTATAGATCAGGGAATGGGTATTCACTACTTATTCTTGAATCGCATAATTTTCTAGTTTTTAAAATGTATTCTTTGTTTCATATTCTTTTTCTCTTGTGTTCCTTTGCTAACTACTTAATTTTGTGCTTATAGGTTCAAATACATTTGGGAAATTGAAGTAGCAAGCAATGCAAACGAGTTGATCATGGTTATGGATACTTCTTTGAGACATTGTTTTGGTGCAGAGTTCAATGGTCTTTCTTCTCACTTACTAATTCTTTTTTTGCCACATCTTCAAAGGCCTTGGTTGCTCTTATGTTGGGGTTTTCTCATTTTCTATTGGATATTCTCTATTTCGTCCGGTATGGAACTCTTGTTTGGATATTCTCTGTTGCAAATTATCAAAGGGTTTGTTTTGATTACAGCGGTGGTAAGGGTCCATCATCTAGTTTTTTGTGTGTGGCAGGCATGTGGTTGTTTGCGTTATGGCAGTAGTTGTAACAGATTAATTTTTAAAATTCTGGACCTTGGTAATGGAAAATCTGCTCTCTAAGAAAGATGCCTTGATGCAACTTTTATTTGGGAATAGTTATGTATGTTATAAGCAAGTTTGATCAGCATAAATATTCTTTAGTCATGCCTCCTTCTATTCCTGTTCCAATATTTCACATCCAACCTTCTATATGCATTGGTTTCAGCAGACTAACCTCAATGTTGCAAGGCTCTCGGTCAGTCTATCAAAGGCACTGATTGGAACTGGATTTCCAATCAAAGTCCAATATATCAGAAATCCAATGCTCGAGACATGGCACTGGTTATTAATTATCATGCTGATGTTTAATTTGAAATTTCTTTCCTTGACTAATACTCATCACATGAAAAAAACACTGCAGGCATGGGTACCATATCATCCTGCGCGAGGGAAGGAAGAATTAATCACCTCTTCGGTCATGACCTTCAGAAGTACCACTCAGAATTCACAAGAACATATGGGGATGGAAAGAATGTTTTTTATTCTCATGACCTGGCATAAAGAATGGATGAGTTCTATATATTAATGCTGTGTGGCTTTCTGGAGAGTTTTCTTGTTAAATTATATGAAATGTTCTTTTCGATGAGACGTTATCACTGACATTGTGACGTTTAGTCAGAGATGTATATTTGAATTGACTCAGAATGATTCTGGTCATCTTCCAACGCTGTTTAGCAGGTATTTATGCTTGAACCAGATGCAGCCTAAATGAAACTCGCAACATAGCAGGCTGCCATTTTCTCTCAGGTCTGTTAGTGAGTAAAGAGGTAAACTGGGTTAAGTTGGGTAATATAAATAAATTATTTATTTAATAAATAGATTAAATAGATCAGATCGGATAATCTATTTATTAAATAGGATAGATATAGATTTTAATATCTGATCTGTTTAATATTAGATCAGATTCAGATTTAGATATTTTTTATCTAATCCACATTTGATCCGATCCATTTATGATCCAATCTGATTCGATTGCCACCTCTATGCAGCATTTGATTCAAGCAGACGTTTCTCGACCCTCATGAATTATTTTGGGTACAACATAATAGATCAATGGGGATTAGCCCTTCTTGGTCTCAAAATAATATGCAAGGCATAACTTTTCGCAACCGTAGAAAATAGATGGCTATTAAATAAGATGATCCATAAATGCATAACGTGTCATAGATGACATGCGTGTTTGATGGCTATCCAATCGTTTGATGGTGGCCATCGAGGACAGCTGTGATCTTGGTTGAAGATATGATGCTTTATTAAATTTGGATAGTGCTAAAGCTGGAAAAGAATTTGGGCACCTTTTAGGGAAGAATTGTAGGCCCAACAAATGTTAGTTAGAAAGCAATTTATTCAATAGCCGAAAGGCACACCAAAAAAAAATGCAGGAACCAAACACCGCTCGATTTATAGCCATCCGAAGATATTAACATAATATTCGAAACTTGTTTTTCATTACATATAATCTCTAGGTCTAGAATGCTTCGGCTCAGTGGGACTTGGCATCTTTGGAACCAGGACAAGATGAGTTGGCCTAGCATTAGGCATGTGAGTAATAGAAAAGTATTGTGGATCTATACCTCGGCCTCGGCTGTTACATCCTTGACACCGACTGAGCTTTGGAACATTAATACTTATTAGAAGAGTTAACAGTAGTACCTGCTTCTTAGCCCAATTTTGATTCTCCATATCTTTGGACGACCTACTATAGCTCGTACATAACTAACCAATCTCAAACAACCTAGCATCAACACATGCATGGTCTCTAGAACCTCGGATCCGGACGATCTATTATAGGTCATCCATGGCCGATCTATGGTTCTTGCTACCAGATTCATCTCTCTCTCAAATTGAAAAAGTTCAGATGGAGTGGAATTCCTTTGCGACTGAGTCTCCCATAAAAGAAAAATATCTCATTTGAATCAATCTATGCAAACAAATTCAGAAAGCTATCTAGACTCCGAGATGGATACGACTCCAACTCTTCCTCTATAAATAAAGGAGCTTCGGGACCCTCAAGGTAGGCTCTCGACTCCCTACTCTTTCCTCTTATTATTCTCCATCTCCTAACTTGAGTGTCGGAGGGTCTTCATCGGAGAATACCCCGGTGAGGACTTCTTTACAAGTATTCAGGTAGAGCTCTAGTGGTGGTTCCACCTCGACCACATCCACCTCGGTGGCCGATCTCAGACGGAGAGATCAAAAGCAACACTTGACGCTAGAGGAAGGGCCCCTGATTGATTTCGAGATCCAATTTTGAGAGGAGAAAGCTCACCACCAAAAATCATAAGGATGTGAAGGGATGCATCGAATGCATCGTAATGCTCCAATAGTAGGCAGGCCATCAACGTTCAGCCGATCAATGCACCACCACCATCGATTCAGGAGAACTTCCCACCGACAGGACCAGTATTTTCTTAAGACCAATACAATAGCCTCGTTCAGCAGGTGCAAGTAAAGGTGTCAATGGATTGGATTATACCTAAATCTAACTACAATCCAAAATATTTTGGACCAAAAAATTTGGCTCCAAAATCGAACCAAATATTCTACTAGTCCAATCCAATCCAATCCAAAAAATTTGGATTGAATTGAACTGAATTTTTGGACTTCTACATACATTAGACTGTAATTTGGATCATAATTTAAAAACAAGTTATATGAATTCGAAATATATACTACTTATAGGTATTCTATAATATCATCCTACATCTAACTAATATTATAATAGCAATAGATAAGAAATAAAAAATATAAATTTCAATATCAAGGATCTCAACAAGTCATACTATAATAGCATCATATCAAAAATATAAGTTTTAAATTTTTAAGAAAAACTACATTGCCAAAATATAAAGAAACTAAACTTGAATTACACACACAGATATATAAATATATAAATAAATATATATATATATATATCCAAAAATCCAAACTAGAAGAATGGATTGGATTTAGTTTGGACCCATAGTTTGGATTTTGGATTAGATTTGAATTTTATAACATTAAATCCAAGTCCAAAGTCTAAAATTTTTAAACATTGGCTCCAAATCTAAAACTAAAGTCCAAAAATCTGATTCAATCCTGTAGTTCGGTTTGGATCAATTTGGATTTTGAATTTTCTCCAATTCACTTACACCCCTAGGTGCAAGTACTTTCGGCTACAGTGAGAGGGATGCAACAGAATAGTGAACCTTGTCCTGCCCCTGAGAATCCGTGGTCAGCCTGAGGGAGATCAGTAGACCGACCTCCACATAGTCCAAGGGCAGGAGTCAATCGATATAGCCGACCTAATCATCCACTCTGCCATAGACCTAGGCAATCACCAACCCCGATCTAGAGAAGGAATTCTACTTCAGATCATGTTTCTCCTCAGCACCGTCCAACCTGGGAGGACAACCTGGAAAGGAAGTTCCAGGGGATGCAATGGTGGATTGACGTGCTACAAGCATCGAGGTAGCCAGATGATGATCTGGGATTCGACATCGACACATCGTTCACTCAGAGAATTATGAATGAACCCCTGCCACCTCGATTCAAGATGCCTCAGGTGGAGCTCTATGACAGAACTGCTGACCCCATGGATCATCTGAACAATTTTTGATCTCTCATACTTTTGCAAGGGGCTAATGATGCAATCTTTTGCCAAGCTTTCCCCTCGACTTTGAGGAAGGCTGCTTGCCACTGGTGTTTAAATCTGCTATCAAGCTTTGTAGACTCCTTCTATCAGTTGAGTCGGCTGTTCGTCGCCTACTTCATCAGCAGCCATCGATAGTGTCACAACTCGAACTTCCTTGTTAGCATCAAGAAAAGGGAGAATGAGCCTCTCTGGGACTACAACAACTATTTCAACACCATAACCTTAGAGGTACGGAACTTTGATCAATCCGTAGCGATGACCACATTGAAGACCGGGCTTCTTCAGAATGACCTCCTCTTCTCACTCAACCTGAACTATCCCAAAGACTTTGCTGAATACTGGAATTGACGGAGAGGTATGCTCAAGCTGAGGAAGCTTGGGATGGGCAAGAGGAGAACCTCGGTGCTAGATCATAGCTGAATGTCGGGCAAGAGAAAAAGAAGGACTATCGATGAGTGCAGCATCGATGCATGGAACCGAGGTCTCGTCATTCTCAATCCCATCTTGGGGCAAACGACCTAGATCCCCTGCAACACCTTGCCGGTCTAGGACTCTACGTTGAAGTTTCATTACTTTACTCCACTCAACACTTTTCGAGCTCAGATACTGATGGAGATAGAGCGGCAGGAAGAGCTCCCCCGATCGAAGATGATGGACGTCGCTCTGACTTGAGCGAGAAACTTAAAAAAAGTACTGCATATTTCATAAGGACCACGAACATGATACAGAAGAATGGTGGCAGCTCAAAGAGGAGTAGAGGCACTCATCTGATGTGGGTATCTTCGGTGCTACATTGATGAACGATAGATTCCAAGTAATCCGCATGGTAAGCCTCCTCGATAAGAAAATCCTCATAGAGACCAACCAATAGCAGGGGAGATCTGTATAATTTCTAGGGGGCAGCTCGACTGTGGCACCTCTGATCCTAGCCAAGCTGAAGAAAAAGAGCTAAAGAAGAGGAACATTGGTGATAAGATCACCTTCTCTAAAGTCAATCTAAATGGAATAAAACATCCACATGACGATCCTGTAGTTGTTTCTTTAAATATTTTCAATTTCGATGTACACTGAGTCTTAATTGATAATAAAAATTTTATAGATATTTTATTTTATGATATATTTGTCCATATGAACTTGAATTCTGAGCTACAAGCCCTCTGTTCTATAGGCCAATACTAACGTATTTGCTTGATTGACTTTCGATATATCAGGTATCAACTCCCGTAGGTCATAATTCATCAGCTTAATATGGATCCAAAGCATCGTCCGATCAGATAAAAGAAATACAATTTTGATTTCGAGCGACAAAATGCCATACAAGAAGAGGTGGACAAGCTTTTAAAGGTAGGGATCATTCGAAAAGTCTGTTACTCGAAATGGTTAGCCAATGTTATCCTCGTTAAGAAGGTTAATGGGAAGTGATGTGCATGCATCTATTATACCAACCTCAATAAGGCATATCCAAAGGATAACTACCCTCTGTCTCGCATTGATCAACTGGTGGGTACAATCTCAGGGCATCAGCTCTTATCTTTCATGGATGTATTCTTTGGATACTACCAGGTTTGAATGACCCCCAAAGATGAGGAGAAGACCTCTTTTATCACTGATCATGATCTTTTTTGCTACAGGGTCATATCATTCAGTTTAAACAATGTAGGTGCGACCTACCAACGGCTCGTCAACAAGATCTTCAAAGAGTAGATCAGTAAAAATATGAAGGTGTATGTGGATGATATGTTAGTCAAAAACAGAACTGTCGAGCATCACATCACCAACCTCGAGGAGACATTCATCATACTGCAGCACTTTCAAATGAAGCTTAACCCTAGTAAGTGCGAGTTTGGCACCACCTCTGGTAAATTTCTTGATTTCATGGTGTCTCAACGAGGGATCAAAGCAAATTCAGAAAAAGTTTAAGCTCTTTAAGAAATGAAACTTTCAAGAATGATCAAAGTATAGTACCTCACTGAGAAAATTACAACTTTGAGCAAGTTTCTCTCAAGGTCGACCGAAAGGAGCCTCTCTTTCTTCAAAGCTCTCGAATAGGTGAAAAACTTTCTATGGTCGGATGAGTGTCAAGCTGTATTTGATGACCTAAAAAGATACCTCACCTCATCTCCCCTCTTAAAAAAGCTAGAACCTGGAGAAGTGTTGTACTTGTACCTTGCCATTTCACCCTCAGCAATCAGTTCAGTCTTCATCCAATCGGAGGCCAAGGTGCAGAAGCCAATCAACTATGTCAGTCGGGTGCTCCATGATGTCGAGACTAGATATACGAAGCTTGAGAAGGTGGCCTATGTTCTCATGATATCTTTTAAAAAGCTACACCCATACTTTCAAGCACATACCATCGCTGTTCTCACCAACCAACCCATCAGATCAATACTCCATCGACTTGATGCTTCAGGACCACTAGCTAAGTAAGCCATCGAGCTAGGAGAATTCAGCATCAAATACCAACCTTAACCATCCATCAAAGCTCAAGTGTTGGCTAATTTCATCCTAAAATATACCATCCTAGGTGAGGAACAAAATGGTGAGGAGGCAACTCCAATGATCGATGAATGCTGGGTTCTCCATGTAGACAGTTCTTCAAACACTAAGGGCTTGGGAGCTAGATTGATCTTGACTAGCCCAGATGGAGCAGTTGCAGAGTATGCACTCTGATTTAAATTCTTTGCCTCCAATAACAAAGCTGAATATGAAGCACTAGTGACTGATCTGAGAATGGTAAAGGAATTGAGAGTTTGGCACCTCAGGGTTCATAGTGATTCACAGCTTGTCGTCAGTCAAGTTCAGGGAGAATATGAAGTGAAAGAGCCGAACATGATAAAATATTTATAAAAGATTAAGAATTTAGCCTCCAACTTCATCACCATGAACATCCAACAAATATCAAGGATAGAGAATGTACGAGCTGATCTCCTCTCAAAGCTCGCAACGCTCGGTGCGGCTGATCTGAAAAGAGGTTCTTATCTTGAAACTCTTAAAAAGTCGAGTATTGAAGAGCCCTCCATGATATAAACAGATCCCAAGCCGAGCTGGATAGATCCAATCTTGCGCTACCTGCAAGACAGGGTGTTGCCCGTTGATCGAGATAAAGCAAAGAAGTTGAGGCACCTAGCATCCTAATACCTTGTCTACGATGGAAGATTATACAAAAGGTCCTTCACCTTGCCCATACTTCAGTACCTCCATCCCTTAGAAGCTGAATATATCCTATGAGAAGTTCACGAGAGGATGTGTGGCAATCACTTGAGGGATAAGGCCCTTACCTATAAGGTGTTACGATAGGAGCTTCTCATCTTGAAGAGTCTCGAATCAGTAGTATGACTGCAAATAAAGGATGCATGTATAAATATCTCTGAATACAAATATACCGTAAATTTAAAAATTAAACACCTTTGACTTATCAGAAACATCTTCTATGCAGCATCACGAGCCCTCGACGGCCAACTGGAAAACTCGTTCATCGACCTCGGCATCAATCGTCGGACGATCTCGATGATGACATGAGACACCCCAAGCTCCTTAAATATCCTGCAAAATTAATTTTGAATAATAAATATTGATTCTAAAATGGTAAAAAAAATTAAAAATATTGCTCGAAGATCTAGTACTTATATGCGGCTCTGAATGAGCACTAGCTCACTATCCTCTGGTCAAATCGAAGGTATCGAGAGCCGGATGGGTCCTCTACCATAATGCTGAGGCTCAAAACTGGCCACTGCTCTATGTGACTGTGGGGTTAATGGTGACCCCACATCGTCCAAATCTGAGAGTAGCAAAAGATCATAAAAAAATATTATATCAGATAGTAAAAAATAAAATAACCTAATAAAAAATTTTTAGTGTTAGATTTTATCCCATAGTGCGGATGCTACAAAACCTATGAGCTGCCCACATGAGAGCTCTCTCCCTCGGAGCTCTGTTCTCTGAAGCTCTCTCCTCAACTAGCATGGCTCTATCCTCTAGAAGTACTCATTATATAATCTCTAAAAATAAAAATAAATAGATTTATGGATTAATTGTTGGGAATAGTATCCCAAAGTCAATCGTCAGCCTGTTGACGGTTGTGCTCCTTTTTGTATTAGTACATGAATTATAAATAAATAAAAATTATTTTGGTATTTATTCATCATAAATGTTTCATCTTCTAATGAACTCTTGTGTTGTGGTGAAGTCCTTAGGACTATTTAGACTCGACAAAGGAGGATTTGTCGCTTAGTCCTTAAACATGTTCGCGACCAAATGATACGTTGTTACCAAGGACGACAATGTTTATCGAGCATAGGTCATTGTGTGCCATATGGGTTGGTTGTCCTCATAACCAAAGAGTGTGGAGACACTGGTATGGCATACAGGTGAGATATAATGGTACATCTGCACTGAACGTGACCAACTCCGGAGCTATTTCTGCTGTCAAGATTTGCTCCGATGGGATATGGGTATAAATGTCCCTCCGATCTGAGACCGCCACGGTGACTTGCAAGCAACTCACTGCACTTAGGCACTGGACTACCTGAATTTCTAATTCAGTGATGGAAGGTGCTGGGTGTAGTCAAGTACTTGACTTGTCGGTGCGTGTGTCAAGATGGGATTGACCACTCCAGTTTAGGAGCTGTGTACAGTCGTGTTTCAATTTAGCAAAACCTTGGCCAGGGTAGTCCTAGTGAGGAGTCACAGGACTAATTGAGTTGAGCACGATTCGGATGATATCATCAGGGTTGACAGTTTAACCCCTGAGTCGTCCTAAACACAGGGGTCAAAAATGATGAATTATACGGTAACCATATTCACGTAGGTTCTGAATATTTGCGATTGTGATTATTCGACCTATCCGATCATCGGGTACCATTGCTAGATGGTCACTTC